>NC_056729.1:320662022-320772022 GCF_019279795.1 Protopterus annectens | reverse complement strand
ATTGTTGAAGATGTGAAAGACTGTTTGCAGAGCAGATAATGTCAGAGTCTAGTTGTATTCATTGGGATGCTGGAGAAAGAGTATGATTGACTGGAAATTATGTTGTTTAGGCTATCAATAAAAAAAGTAATTAAATATGGTGGGGATGTAATTTTGAATTTGAGATTTGTCTGTATATGGTATGGGATCCTTTCTTTAATCCTGGATTAAGTAGTAAATTTATTGATGACCAACACATTTTAGGGTTATTTTTGTAGTTGTTTTATTGTTGTGTATAGGAGATTTTTTTTTGTCTTTATTTACCTGTTTTCGGCCTGATTACGGAGATGCCCAAAGGTTTATAGTTGAGAATTGGTTTTGTTCTTTAACCATGCTTTATCATGGTCACCTATTAAATGTTTGCTCTTTCTAGATAGCCAAGGGGCATGGTTACAATTGATTCTTTTTTTGCGAAGGGGAGCTACACTATCTAGGGCAGTGATGGCGAACCTATGACATGTGTGTCAAAGGTGATACGTCATGACATTTTGGGTGAGACACCAGCGTTCACCAACACCCGAGTTACCAAAGAAACTGCCTTTGCATTTGTTGCTTGTGTGGAGTGCATTGAATTTTTTTGTGCCAGGGGCCAGTTCAACTGCACTGGTTCACAGGTAAGGAAGTTATTAACCTCAAAGACTATTTTGGTATACTTTCTCGATAGAGTCTGCTAAGGGCAGTGTGACTTTGTTTTCTCTTCGTGGTTATACTTCTGGAAGGGGCAAGTAGCCTGCATTTCTAGGAGTGCGCTGTTATACATTTCCCTCTGTCCCTCTTAATCGCTCCTAAAACTGGCAAATTTTTACACTTAATAATGACAGTAATTACACTTATAGACTAATTTTACTTCAGAAAATGTATATTAATTCATGTTCATTTTTTTCTGTCAGTGTCTCAAATTAATAATACTAGTAGTTTAAAACCGTCCATGTCTCTCATTTCTAGATTTGTCTCTGATTCTGTTGAGATTTATTCCCTGGTATATTGAGAGCCATGCTGTTTTATTTATTTATTTATTTAATGTATTTTATTTTATTTATTTTTTTTGTTTGGGTGGGGGGGGGGGGCTGACGCACAAGTAGGGTCAAGTTAGGCATTTTCCGAATGTTTGACATGCCAAACCCAAAAGGTTCACTATCACTGATCTAGGGTATTTACAAATGGTACATTAAAGTAGTTTAATGTGTCATCTAACAGTAAGGATTTTAGGTTTGACCAGTTCTTGCCTTTCACTATGTTAATAAAGAAAAGTTGTTTGACATTTGTTAAGTTACAGGTTGTTTTAGAATGATGATATTTAGATATATGGGTAATCATTTTATGGGTATATATTGGAAGGTGGTCACTTAGAATGTTGGGGTGAGTAACTGAGTGAAAGGGAAATCCAATCAAGGATGGAGCCATGGTAGGTGTTTTTATCATGTCTAGCTAGGATAGAGATGGGATGAGAAAAGCCAAAGAGGTTCATACTGGCTGTTGCTAATTCTGATGTTAGGCAATGTAAATATTAAATGGGAAAAGCCATGATAATAATTTCATAGGTAATAAATATGTGTTATCCATTGCAAGATCTCTTTGAGTATAGGTATATTTTGATCTGGGTGATGTATAGGACAGCTTTGCAAAGATCTTTTTTATTATTAATTTTTAAAAAGGTGATTAATAGTTCTGCGTTTTCAATTTTTGGAATGACATTTGAATAGGATGTGAGATTATAACAGATGGAGAAATTTTTTGCAATTCTTCCTGCTTTTTTGTGTAATCTGTCTGCTCCAGTTATATTCAGGAGGTAGGAATTCTGAATCTGTTATGATGAGTTTAAGCCACGTTTCTGTAGCTGCCAAAATATGTGGGTTAGGTTGAGATATCTGGGCACGGAATTATGTAATCTTGTTACAGATGCTTCAGAAGTTTGCTGTGACTAGATTTAATTTCTTTGAAAAGTATTTTGTAATGAGTGAAGGAGTGGAGCTAGGGTTGGAATAAATATCTCCATAGTGGTGGATTTTTGTGAAAGGGGTATAATAAAATCTTATTTCTGGAAGACGTTTTCTGGGGAAAAGTTAGGAACTTGATTGCATGCATTTTGGTTGGATCTATAGAATTTTTAGTGTGGTGGAGTTAGATGAGGACAGATTAAATAGACTGGAAGAAATACTAGAACAACTTTTATGTTGTCTCTTTATAGTTGGACTTGCGAAAGTACTTTTATATCTTTTCATATATGTCTGCTAAAAAGGATCAGAAAAATTAACCAGAGTGATACCAGGGATGTGTTGGAAGTAGACTTAATGGAAGAAAGATGTGGAAAGTAATAGAGGTTAGAGATTAGGAGATTCAAGGAAGGAAGGGGGTGTAAGAGGATCAAGGGGAAGGTACAAATGATGACTCAGATGGCTTAGGAGATTGCAAGATGAGGCTGTGAGGGTAGAGATAAATATAGAGGAAGTGGGGGTGGGAATTGGGGGTAGGGTAGAGGTGCAGAGTGAACCCTAGTGAAATGAGAAGAGCCTGGAAGCCCATTGAATCCTTAGAGAAAAACAATCTGTGAATTAGGATTTTGTGTTTTTCTCTGCATGTAATTTTCAAGCAAATGCAACAGTTAGCTATTTATTAAATTTTAAACTTAATGACTGGGATATCTGTGTTAGGTAGTAAATAAAATATAAGTGGGAGGCAAGTAAATATGTTGTATGTATCAACTGGAATAACTGTTAAAAATAGTAGTAGTATACTAAATGTTTATAAGGTATGGCTAAGATAACTATACAGTTTCATAGGATGTGATCAAATTTGTTGGATGGGGTATTTGATTTACTGAATGTAATAAATACTGATATTCTAGGGGCTGGGATCCAGGACAATGTGCTTTCCAATTATTGTAATTAAATTTAAAATAATATACATAGTGATTTTACTGCGCCAACACTGTTTACATTTCCACAGTTTCTAAAATAGTCTTTGAAGTTTGTAGAACATACAGAATGGCTGAGTAGTGCTTAGCCTTGCATATGGTTACATAAGGCTCTTTTTTTTGAGGATAGAACTCTTGTCCTTCTTCTGTTAAGTTTGTAAACGTTTGGTGGTCAAACACATGATGGTGCAAGAGAAATAGAGTTTTGGAAAGGGCTATGTTAGATAACATATATTGGTCACACGCAGTCCCTTTGGGGGGGACTATGGATTCCCTGACTTAACTGAAACTAAAATCAGACATCAACATCTATTTTTAAGTAACATTTTTTTCTTCTCTTAAATTGACTGTATTCTGGGGCAGTTCTAGTGTTAGCAATATTGATGTTTCACACTAAATAGATTTATAAAGTGAGATAGCAGTATATAACACAACAAAGGTACAGATCAAGAGTTATACATCTGCTGATGTTCTGAGTAACCTACAGGCAGTCAATGATATTTTATATGTAGTATGTGCAATACTAGTTTGACAAGCTAGATTTAAATTATTCAGTATAAAAGTATTAAAAGAGAAAAAGAGAAGAAAAATCTCTGCAAGTAGTATTTGATGATATGTAAACTGGAAAAAAAACTCTAGTAGTATTGTGTATCTACATACTTTTAAGTAAAATTTTTTCTCTCTTAAATTGTATACTGGGGCAGTTCTGATGTTGTGTGTTAAGGTTCAAAGCTTTTGCGTGGCCATACTTTGTCATCTACTTCCGCACAATTGAGCTGTGCTTCTCTGTTCTTTGGTGGGATCACATCCTGTGAGTATGTTATTCTGATGCGATGACTCAAGGGTCCTGCAAGTGTGTGTTAGCTGCCCTAAGCTGGTGCTTTGCAAGCAAAACTGTACGGTTGGCAAAGGGTGGGATAACAGGGCCCTAAAGCGGTGATCATATCTGCTAGCCCTTGTTCATATGCCTTGCTAACTTTGTGATGAATACCAGTGAGTCTGTCAGTGTGGAGTTCCAGAAGTGTGATAAATACAATGTTTTTTCACATTAGGATTTGTTTAGAGAGGCATTTTTCCACTATTTTAAGGAAGCCTAGTTGCATTTTCAGTTTTATTACTCATGTATTTGGCATGACCTGTTGAGTTCATGAATTCATTCAGTAAAAAAAAAATTGTAGTAGGGCTGAATTCTATGACCTTCCAAGATACTTGTTACTTTCTGGGTTTGTGTGTGTGTGTGTGTGTGTGTGTGTGTGTGTGTGTGTGTGTGTGTGTGTGTGTGTGTGTGTGTGTGTGTGTGTGTGTGTGTGTGTATGTGTATGTGTCTCCTTTGATTCACATTTTTCTACTATTAATGGCATTGCTTAGGTGGCAATCAGACAGGTCCTGTTTCATGCTGATATAGCCCAAGACAAGGAATGCTTTTGGCCAAGGACAGGCAGTGGTGTGTCTGGTGCATAGTATATAATGCTGTAGTGGGAAACTGAGAGCCTTGTGGGACAAAAGGGGAATACTTTTGGTTTGTACACGTTAGACTAACACCTAACCCTTGATTATTTCATATTCATATAGTTGGAGAACTGCAGTAGTGTATAGGTGCTGATGTTTGAGGAGCCTTAATTAAAAAAAAAAAAAAAAAAAAAAAAAGTGAGTACCATGATTAACTCCATAAAGCCCCAGTAGTCATCCTAATGCTTGTGGCTGATGGTTCTTACAATGTGTTTGGCTGCTTTTATTAGGGGTTTATCATCTTCGTGTTACAAAACTGAATCTTCTACCTTACAGTGAAGAAAAACATTATGCTTCTTCAGCTATACTTTGTTAGTAAAATACATGGGTGTGGCATGCACTTGAGACCACAAAATTATTAAAGTGAACAACAAGGACAGACGTGTGCCATCTGTCACATTGTTAAATACATAGCTGAATGAAGAGTTACTCTGAATGTGAAAATTTAAAAGTTAATTTAGCATGTGATTAAACTAGAATTATATACAACCTTTATTTATGCAGTCACTTGTTTTTGGAGACAGAGTAAACAGCTTAAGATATTTGTACAGTTTGCCCTCCCGATGGCTTGCTATGTACACTATGACTTCTGCTGCATTTTTGTAAAACAGTTGCCATATGATCTCAGGTTTCTAGATGGAATGTACCATTCAGTGAAATAGAGGATCAGTTTTGGGATACTGAACGTGAAAGGCAAAACTCAACATTTTGTAGTCAAGTCTATATGAAAAAAAGTCTGTTTTACTGACCTAAGATCAAAGTAGAGAGACATCATTGCAAGGCAACAGTTGAATTTGCTAGACTTCATGTAGACATGTTTTAAGTTTAGTCACTTCCCATACATTTAAAGTAGTACAGAGAATGCAGCCAAATTAGAGGAAATTAGTAAGATATTTAGTCCTTGTTGAGGGGGGGTAAGGAAGGCCTTTACCTTGTAGATATACCCATAATATTTTGTTGCATTGTTGATAACACATTATTTTTTTTCTTAAAGGGATAAGATGTTATCTAAAACAGCACCCAGATCCTTTACTTTTTATGTGCCGACAGTGCTTTTCTGGATGATTTTTGTAAGAGCAGAGCTGGTGTGCGGGCAAGCAGTATCATAGCAGACAAAGACTGAGTTACTCTTGTTTTGATTTAATAGGAGTTGTGAGTCCAACCTTCACGGATAGAGAAGCCAGTTTGAGGTTTCTTCTGGACTAAAGAGTTCCCTTCAAGTGTGCAGAGTAGTGCTGCATTGTCAGCATACTTGGATGCCTGTGAGGGCACCTGAAATACCAGGCAATACATTCACATAAATGCTGAATATCACGAGTCCTGAGCACTCATTTGTCTCCTCTGAACACAATGAATTATTCATGCTCTGCCCTTATGTAACTGTAAAAAAACACTTCAGGGAACTGTGGCGTTTGGTAGCCAGGCGAACAGACCTTGGCGGCTGATGATGTTGAATGCCTTTTCCAAGTCAAAGAACAGGCCCACCACTGTATGACTTTTACTTAGTCTAAAGTAATGTCTTTCGGCTTTTCCTGGTTAGGGGTCGCCACAGTGGAACTCTGGTCCGCTAATGATTGGCAGTGGATTTTTACCGTGCCGAGTTGCCAGCCCGTCACCCAGCCTTCAAAGAAGGTACACCCATTCACGCACGTACCTACCTGCATGTCTTTAAACATCACTCGACCGCGGAGAGAACATACAGACTCTACACCGAAGGCGCTCCAGCTGAGAATCAAATGGGAGAACCTATTGCTGTGAGACAACATGACAAAGTCAGCAACAGTTAGTAGAAATGTATTAACTGAAACAGAGTACTTGAAGTCTTACTGTGAGGCACTTTGCATACTATTACTTTCAGTCAAACTTGTCATTTGTTGCTAGACTACACCCTTCATGATCTTTGGCTAAGATTTTAGGATTGTAATATGCTAATAATTTCTTCTTGGCTAAATTGACCCCCCCCCCCCCCATGGAGGGTTATAAATTGACCTCCTTCTACACACCAGGAATGAGACATTCAGATATGCTTGTGCTTACCAGCATTATGCAGATAGCCAGATAATATGAAATACAAGTTTTGGATTTGTGTAGGATTTCAGTAAATCCCAGTGAACCAGAACCCGTAGTTTTAGAGGGATATTTTCTGACCTAGCAGATGCTAATTACCTCCAAGCAGAAGAGATGTTCTTTGTTCTGACAGGGAGTAACAGAGTTGGTAGATTACTGGCCAGTGTCACTAGGGCTTTTTCAAACCTTCTTTTGAATAGTTGTACACTTTTCTTATGTCTGTAGCATTTGATAAAGGGGATAAAGGGGAGTGTTTCCCTGGGTGGAGTAACTAAGTTATTTATGTGTAAAAGTTTGTGATGATGTTACACTGAGCAAAATAGCTGTATTTCTTTAACAGATCATCTGTAGACATTTCTAAGTGCTGGGCATGTATCACACATTTATTTAACCTAAGTCAGTGGTGGCGAACCTATGACAAGTGCGTTGAAAGTGACACACACCACAACGTTTTGGGTGACACACTTGCAATCACCAAAACCCGAGTTACCAAAGACACTGCTTTTGCATTCTTTGCTTATGTGGACTTTCGACATGCCAAACCCAAAAGGTTCACCATTACTGGCCTAAGCCCTTTGTTTTAGCCATAAATGCTTTGTTTATTTGACATCCAGAGTGTGAGACATGTTTCACCCTGCAGTATTTCAATAACTTTGTCTAATATCCCAGAGATTATGTCAACATTGTCTTTTACTGTATTGCTGATGATTGAAAGTCAGTCCAGAACATGCCAGTGTATATTTAATATACATTTATTGGTATAGTCTTGTTTTAAAATGTTCATACTTTTAATCATAAGTTATCCACAAGTTGGTTATGTTTCATCTTAGAAACAAATAGCAAATATGTTGTGGTCACTAATTGTGTCTGCTAGTTAATAATTAGGAGGTGAGATGACAGTACCTGATCTAATAAGCTTTTTATACCAACTTTTATTTCTTCTTCTTGTTAGTAAAGTCACTACTTAGTAAGACCATGGAACTGTACTTCTAAACTTTTTTTTCAAGAATTCTTGGCAAAGCCAAAATTATGGTGAGGTCAAAGGCCAAAACCACGAGGCAAAATCAGGAACATATGAGAGGTATGTTATGTATGAAACTGTATCAAGTCCTGATAGGATGATTTCAGGAGTGAGTTTCACTCTGGGCTGCATTCCTCTAGTTACATTATTCTAGAGTTAATATTTTGCCACCTATGATAGGTTGTCTTGAATCAAACTGATGGGTTGTTTGTGTTGCATACACCTCAACCAAGTTCCATGACTTGTAATTACCCAATGGTATATCTATGCAATAAATCATTGCATGATGTGGGTTATGGTAGTTTAATCCATGGATGCCCTGTTTTGATCATGGGATCATGGTTTTAAAAACCAAACAACTAAAACACTGACATTTGCCATCTGTGGGTAGAACTAGTATTACTCATACAGCACAGTTTATCTCTATTGTACAGTTAGAGGTAATGTGTGATTTTTTTTTTCATATCTTATATTATCTCAAAATACATATATTTGTTTATTTTTCTTAACTCATTCATTCATTGTTTCTGTGAAACTTACTATGCTCTGTTCAGAGTTAAAACAAAACTGGATTTTATTGCAGACTCAGTGGGTATAAGGCAGAGAACTAATTGTGAAAAGAGAGGTAGTCTGCGTTAAGATGCAATTACATACTGGTGGTCAGTTTCGAGGATCATTCAGCCATGAATTTGCAGAATGTTTCCAAAACTACATGGATATCTGAATCAGAAAGCTGTGTCATGGAACTCAGTATCTCATGGTGACCATGTAAAAGGAGTCATTGTAGTAGTCATTAAAATTTGGATTGTTCAGCCATGTACATCTTTTCCAGTTTGGAGGATCACCATTTCATTGGTAATATGTTTTTCTTGCTGGATGTAACTGGAGCACCAGTAAAAGTACACATAAACACATGACTGTGTCCCACACAGAATGCATCCCAACTGGGAATCATAGCAGAAAGTGAAGCAGCTATCATAACACTTGCGTCTTTGTGTCACCCTCATTTTAATGTGACATGTCTTCTGATATACCTGGGATTTATTTTGTTGTTTTGTGCAGGTCTTGTAATTTGTGAGCATGTTTATTTGACGTGTTAACAGATGACAGCCTTTTTCATTAATATGTTTGGTGTTGCTGTGCATTGTCTTAGTGCAACTTGGGTTACATGCAGATTTTCTTGAGTGGCCTTGTTATGAAGTTTAGTGTAAACATCACATATTGTAATTCTTTGAAACATTTATTATTGTTATAGATACTAATACAGATATGCTGGAATTCTTCTCTCATAAAGTTTTAATGGCTCCACCTTATTGTATTTGCAGAGCATATCAAGGAGCCATTTTTGAGGTCACCCTTTAAAAACTCTTTGTTGTTTGGTCTGGAAAGTGACAGTTCTCTAAGTCATTGAATAAAAGGGACAAAATCTTACAGCTGCAGGTGAGAAATTTCACCTTCATAACGCTCCTGCAAAAGGGTGCTTAAGAGTAGGAGAAAACACCATAGTTCTGTAGACCTAGTTGAAGAATCTCTTTGAGAGTTAGCAGAGCTCCTTGACTGGCTCCCAGCAAGGGTAATTATCAATAGTTAGAGGTCTTGTATATTTTTGTGGAGGCTTTGAGCAGCCTTAGGATAACCAGAATCCTGAGTTATATTCAGATCCCTGTGTCCATTTTGGAGATGGACAGAGATATGTTCCTTCTACACAGAGCCTGGTTCAAAATTGCAACCAAAGTACGACTAATGTTGCCAGACAAAGGCTGTCTTACAAAATTCAGTTCCTCTCCTTGTGCTCTATCTTTTCCCTTTCCAAATACCCCAACTCAAGATGAAGCTGCAGCAATGAATGAGTTGGAAATGCACCTCGTCAGTTGAGCATCTGGAAAGTCCTGCAAGACCAGTGAAGAGTTGTATATTACTCCAGAGTCATCTTTAGTTATAAATAAGATGTGAAATCTAAGGCTCATACTAGGGTGGCTTAAAAAAAAGAGTCATTTCATATGGTCATCCTTTACTGTGTCCTTCTTCTGCTCTTCATGGGCAGCCATACATGTTCTTTGGGAACAGAGGCGTTTACCAGCACTAAAAGAGCAGGAAGCGGAGGAAAGGCTTCCATTTCCATAGCATAGAAGCAACTCCCTTAGGATTCTACATTTTATTCCCTTTTCTGGCCCAAGAGTATTCACAGAATGCATACTGGGTGTAGCTACCCTATTGTGTCTAAAGCAAGCAAACTTTGTTTACCTGTTTGGATGACTACAGCTGAGAGAGTCATCTAGTGAAGGTAGTTATACTGTTTATTCCATAGGCATCTCAGAGAACTGTGTAATGTCTCACCTAACTCCACCCCAAATCTTGACTTTCTTGCTCCCTTTGTAACTGGCTGTATTGGGTATATTTTACTATTAAACGAATTGTCATACTTTCTATAATGCTTTTATAAAATAAATACATAAATAAAATTTCCCCTGCTGTGTCAGTTGAGCTGCCTTCAACTAGCCTATGACTCAATATTCTTAGGCTCATGGCAACAGTGATTGTGATGCTATCATAAACAAGATTGAATGTGAGGTCCTTCAAGGTTCATTTCTCCCAGACACAGATCCCTTTTCCATTCATGATCTTTGCAGCATGGAAGGGACATCTGTGGTGAAGGCATGTATCAAATCTAGTAAGAAGTTGACTTGTTATGTAGCCCCCACCCCTAAAATGACATTCACAACAGATGCCTTCTTCCTGGGATAGGGAAGTTCTTTGTCAAGGCCGTATGACAGAAGGACCTTGACCTGGTCAGAAAGTGAAGCTACATGTCAGTGTATAACAGATGGGAAGAGTCTTCCTTTCTCTCCTTTGGTGTACTGGATTCCACAAGGAAACTTCTCCAGTCATTTGGACACCATCGCAATAGTACTTCAATAATCACGAGGAATCTGAGACGTACCTCCCTGGACTACATGAAAAGAGACATAGAGGAGCTCTCTGATTATGTAGCCCAGGCAGGTATGACCCTGACCCTGAGCAGTATCCTTCCTTCACCAAGAATGATGCCACAATATAGAGACAAGATGATCAGCTTTAACAATTGGCTTAATGTCTGGTGTCATTCAAAGGGGATCCAGTGTCTGTCTGCCTGGGATGACATGCTTGACAAGCCACACTGCTTCGCAAGGGACGGCTTGCACCTGTCACCACTGGGATTCCGGATATTGGCTAAGGCTCTTGCCACCCCCATAGTGCCTTTTTTAGGCAAGGCTCAAATTCTAAACCTACCACCCTAGAAAACAAAAATGGGAAGAAACTGAGGGTAATGCTGCTCAATGCCAGAAGTCTAAATCTCAAAATGCACGCACTCGAGGCCCTTCTCAGTATGGAGAACATTGATGTCTGTGCTGTAACTGAAACCTGGTTCAAGGCTCCTGAGAGCACCCCGGCACTATTAGGTTTTACCTCATATCATGCGTTCGGCCCCAAAACCCGGACCACACCACAAAAGGAGGGGTGTATCCATATTCATAAAGGATACCCACACCTCCAGGTTGGTGGCAACGCACGAAGCTTCGAAACCATCCAGGTGCAACTAACCATAGGCAAAACTGCTCTACAAATTGTAGCATGCTACAGGCCACCCTCTCAAACTCAGGAACCCCACACAGCCTTCCTGAAGACACTGGAGGGTATAAATGTATCTCCAAACACCATCATATTGGGTGACTTCAACTACCCGAATATAGACTGGGAACATTACTCAAGCCCTAACTTTCTAGCCCAACGGTTCCTGGAGTTCATAAATTCAAATGCCATGGAACAGCTAGTTACTGTTCCCATGAGAGGAGAAAATATACTAGATCTCATTATCACAAACATGGGGACAAAATGCTCCACACCGAAGTATATCCCTCATTGGTGAGATCTGATCATAAACTAATCTCACTGGAAATCCACATCCCGCCCCACCCCAAACAAAAGACCACAGTGAAGAACTTCTCTAAAGCAAACTTCACACTACTCAAGACTGGTGTGGTATCCTTCAAGGCCCTGAGCCAGTGGAAACCACAACCCAAGCTGCGGAAGCCCTTACAAATGCCTTCTATGAACACCTCCAGGTCTGCATGGATCAGGCAATCCCAAATAAAACCAAGACTCTTTCCACAAAGGGCAAACGTCCAGTCTGGTGGACCCCAGCCATTAACAAACTTTACAATAAGAGGAGAAAGCTATTACATGATAGAACAAAATCCATAAAAGGGAAGTCACCCTGATCATTATTAGTAAAGAAATACGAGCACTCATAAAATCAACTAAGGCCAATTTTGAGAGAAAAATTGCCATGGATTCAAAGGACAATCATAAGGCCTTTTTCAGCTATGTTAGGAACCTGGGTGGAAACTCCCAGATATGCTCAGAATTAGTCCAAAATGATACAAAAATCACTGAACCCACAGACATTGCCAACATATTGGCAGACAGGTTCAGTGCAAACTTCACCCCCCTCTCCCCCCCTAAAGGAGAGATAACTATCCCAGCGGAGTGTAGCCTCCCAGACATCTCAAATGTGCAGGTGAAAGCTGCTCTCTCTAAAGCTAAAAACACAGCATCAATGGGACAGGATGGTGTCTCCAGCTGTGTGCTACACGAGCTAAATGAGGAATTAAACCCGCACATAAGGCATCTGTTTAATCTGAGCCTTACCACAGGATACGTGCCCAAGGAGTGGCGTACGGCAACTGTGGTCCCAGTCCACAAAGGCGGTGCCTCTACGGACCCTGGTAATTACCGCCCCATAAGCTTAACAAGTCTAGTCTGCAAAGCTATGGAGAGGATCATAATGGAGCTCATAAACAAAGATATAGGGGACTTGCAGACATTGGACCCGACCCAGTTTGGCTTCGTCAAGGGAAGATCATGCCTTTTGAACTTGGTCGACTTCTTCGAAACAGTCACCAAGGCCATTGATGAGGGAAAGGCAGTCTATACAGCCTACCTTGACCTTGCAAAGGCTTTCGACACAATACCCCACTCGGGTATTGTAGAAAAACTTACCAGCTTAAATGTAAACGCATATGTCACAAGATGGGTTGAAAACTGGCTTAAGGACAGAACCCACAGGGTTAGAGTTGCTGGCGCTATGTCAGACTCCAAGACGGTCACAAGTGGTGTCCCACAGGGCTCGGTCCTTGGCCCCCTGTTGTTCGGCATCTACTTCTCAGAAGTACAGGCCAACATGGGAGGACTTTGGCTGACAAAGTTTGCAGACGACTGCAAACTGGGCGCCATAGTGGAAAGTGCATCGGACACGGATATCCTTCAGAAGGGACTCACGGAAACTGATAGCTGGTGCCAGAGCCATGGCCTGAAATTAAACGCCAAAAAATGTATAGTCATACCCTTCGGGAAAAACAAGGTAACCCCAAGCTACCATATAGGTGGCAATCCACTAAGCACAGAAGAGGTTGTCAGGGACCTGGGGAACCAGGTTGATAGTGGCCTTTCTTTTGACACTCACGTTGCTAAAGTGGTTAGAAAGACCTTCTACATTGCCCACCTGATCATGAAGGGATTCACATCCAGATCTAGTGAGGTCATTGTTCCCCTGTACTCTTCACTTATCAGACCAATGATCGAGTACAATGCCCCATTCGGGATGTATCTCACCCGACATCTGCAGCAATTGGAGAGACCCCAAAAGTTCCTCACCAAAAGGATAAAGGGACTCCAAAATCTGTCATATGCTGTCAGATTGAAGAAACTTCAGCTCTATTCAGTCGCATACCGTCTGCTCAGAGGTGACATGTGCCTGACATACAAGGCCATCTCCAACCCGGAATTAATGGACATGCTCCACCTCAAAAAATCCAAATCCACCAAAACCACTAGAGCAAGCGACTTAAACCTTATCACCCGGTCCATGTAAAGCAGAGCACCTCGCTGGCTCTGTTCAAGAGAAATCTTGACCTGTGGATGGGAGATCATAGGTTTACCCCGGGAATCATCTCTGTGTCACTGCTGGACAGAGGCACAACAAACTAATGGGCACAGTATTTTTTCATATAAGGGGTGGCGTAAGCCACAAAAATTTGGGCTAGGCTTATAAATGCCTTAGGGCAGATAGCCTAGTATAAACCTATGAACCTATGAACCCTCTCTTAACCAACTTTTTACAAAAGTAATAAAAAAATAAAAAGCTTATTAGTCAAGATAGTAAACAATAGAGGTGAACTGAATGTTTTTTGTGTAGTACCACTGCACAAATTCAAACTTGATCATTTTTTGGTGTAGCACATCTGTTGTTATTCGCTGCATTTCTTCTTAAATGAGACATGGTCACTTTTAGTATTAGTAGATCTTAATACCACGTTTGTTCATTGATTTAGTTTGTGCTGTCTCTGTTGAAAGGATAAATTAAAACCCATGTGCTTCATGCTACCAGGTCACAATACAGTAAGCAGAATGTGGCTGTCTACATTCTTGCTGTTTAAAGCAAAGTTCTAACAAAGTGCATCTGGCACTAGGACACCGTTGTTGGAGGAGGGGATCTTCCTTTGGGTTTGCTATAACACATAGTTTAAGCAGCTTACATAGCAGAGGATTATATGTTGTGAAAGTAAATGGAAAAGGGCAAGCCTTGCATCTTGCGTAAAACATAAGAAAATAGAAAAGTGTGTTTCCTTAACTCCTGCTGACTCACTGATTACGGTGCTGCATCTTTAATAAGTATGCCACCGAGTCTGGAGGAATTTGGCATTGTGCCTGTTTTCCTACTTTAAAAGTAGGACTGGATATATCATACTTAGCATTTTATAGTCCTTGGTATGTGCCTTCTCAGGTTCTGTTCCTCCACTCAGGGTTGTCCAGAAACCTCTTGCGTCCTAGTCCTCATGTCAACAGCCATACAGCTGCATTGTAGGCAGTTTAAATAAGATAATTGCATTGCACGAAGAATAATGTAATTTCATTTGCTGGCCGATATGATTCTCTAGGGTACAGACTGGATTAAGTGTTTAATTCTCCTAATCAGTTTGGGTAGCAACAGTGGTCGGGCAGGGAACAGCATCACAGTTGCATTCCAGAGAATGGGTAAAAAGAAGTGAGTGACCCTTGTCACATACTAAGCAAAGTCCAACAGGTCAGTGCACTATTAGGAGGTCCTTGTCACATTGCGCTTTTGTTCTGCAAAAATGTGAAACCTTGGGAGGATGTATTTCCTAAGGAATTAATTTCATTTCGGCATAAGACAAACAGCATTCAGAGACGAAGGAGGAAGTCTTTTTTTGTGAGCAGTGGGACAGTGACCCACACATTTTAAATGAGCTGTATTATCGCTTGATAACACATACAGCTGCAATGCATTTATGAAATACGCATGACACCAAGTATACACAGGAAGTTGCTATAAATATAGCACATTAAACAAGTAGGCAGAGTTAGTGCAGAGGCATTTCCTGTATTCTGCAGCAGTTCACTTATTTTCTTTTTGTAGCTCAGTACATCAGACTTACTTGATTTCATATATTTTATGAGTTAGGTGGGACATAATTTGAAAGAAGTTAACCAAGTAAATATAGTTGAAATGGTGTTAGCTGATGCATCCGCACTGAGCTGCAAACTTTACAAAAAATGTTTTATTTAAGAACAACGTAAATCTCTACAAAATTCCAGTTTCTTTGCTTCAGTGAATTGTATAAATTATATGAAAATCACAGATAAGACTTGTAGCAATTTATTTATAGTTAAGAGCCCGTAAGTAGTAGTAAAGTGCTGCATTCTGTATTGAAATAACATGCCAGTGGAAGTAAAGTGAAGTGCAAATGCAACATAGAAATACCTACTTAGTAAATGTTCTTCCTACGTAGTAAATGTTCTTCCTACTTGCCAGTACATTGTGGTACACTTCTAGAACTACCCATCACAATACTAATGTTTTGGGTTTGGGAAATTCAGAATTTGGTGTAGGGAACTAAGAAAGATTGAGAACACCAGGGAGGAACACATTGGAGGTTACCAGTCTAGAGTGAATGATGGATCATTGGTTTTCCAAATAAATCAACTTGAATGGCAGTATCTTTGTTTATGACCAAGCCCAAAAGGTCATTTTGGTCATAGTTGCTTTACTGCATGTCAGCAAGAGGAAGGACTAAGTGGGGTCCAAGTACCCAGCTTGGAATAGTGTGTCTAAGAGGATTGGACCTGATGTTGGTTCAAAGGACAGTCCATAAGGAAGACTAGATGGGCACTATGACTTACTTGATTTGTATCTGCTTCTGTCTGTGTGTATGCATGTGCTCATGTCCGTGTCAGTTAATAAATTAAAGCTTAATGGAGATCAAAGGCACAATTTGATGGGCATGTTGGGCTTTTATTAGTCCTATGTAATACCAGGTACTTAACTGTGCTATTAATTACTTCAGATATGGTATATAACTTGGCCAAATAAGGTACACGGAGTACATGGTGTGTCTGGCAGCTTGGCACAGAGGTTTAAAAACATGTGCTACTAAACCTAGACAGTGCAGCACTCCTGGTTCAATTCTGATAGCCTCCATTTGTCTATTAACTGGAAATTGCTTCTAGACTGCCCCTGAAAAGGGACTTTGCATCATAGGGGTTTGCCTTGGTAACAAAAAGTATTTATTTTTGTAATAGAAGCCCTCCTTTTTAAAGTGAAGTGTTACTACAGTGAAACTGGCACTCCAGCAGGTCTCTCTCTCTCTCTCTATATATATATATATATATATATACATACATATATATATATATATATATATATATATATATATATATATATATATATACA
Organism: Protopterus annectens; assembly: GCF_019279795.1. NCBI lineage: Eukaryota > Metazoa > Chordata > Ceratodontiformes > Protopteridae > Protopterus > Protopterus annectens. Next base: position 320,755,681 of record NC_056729.1, on the reverse strand, counting down.
CACACACACACACACACACACACACACAAAATATCTATCTGTTTATACAGATATAATTTATTTTAATACATACTTTTGGCACGGTTGGTCAACTCTCGACAGTCGAAGTGTAAGGAAGAACTAAGTTATATAACAAGTGCTTGGATAAGGGCAAATGTACAAAGCCAGATTTATGACAGCCTTGTGCGCTAAAGATGTCACATCATCTAGCTGCAGAGTTTATTTAACTCTTAGGAAAAACGAGTCATGACATCTGTTACATAACTAGCCTATCTAGGGCTTATTTTATGGATGTGCAATAACTAAGTGCAGTAGTAAGGTAGCTCACCTACACACTGAAGGACTGTGCAAAAATTGTGAAAATGTAATATACAAACTGTACAATAATTCAGTCTATTCATAGATATGCTGCTATTGTTTCAATTTTACTTTGACAATATTACCTTTATATTGTTCCTTGCCTTCCTTATCTCCTGTTCTGGGATGGGTGTGGGTCACTGTTGTCCTACTTTACTTACAAATTGTTACTTATTAAAATTTTCCTGTGATATTTTATTAATTTTTCTCTATCTATATGTGCAACTGTTTCCTGCATTGAGCTTGAAGCATTGTAATTTCGTTCAGCTACACTGTTGTGTAGTTCTGAATGACAATAAAGTTTTCTTTGACTATTGACTTTGACTCTTATTGCTCTGTCACCTCCTGTTTTGATACACACGTACACATGTCAGCTGTCAAGTAGACAAAAATATTTAAGCAGACTAGAGCATGACTGAGTCTGTTACTCTGAGTGTGTTTCACTGATGAATTGAATCTTGATGTTCCCCGTCCAAAAGGATGGTAAGAGTGCTCTGACATATCAAACCAGTTTCTTTGTGAGATGAATCCTAGATGAAGTCTAACTACCTGGCATCCTTGTTCCAAGGAACATTATCATTAGGGGTTATGTTTCACATGGTTAATACTCAGTTGAGATCCTTACCTTTGTTAGAAGTATAGCTGCAACCTGGAATTTACAACACTGAGGGAAGAGGACTGCAGTATTTTTTAGTGCTCTTTGTCGCTTTGGGTATTACAGCATTTTGTTATCTGCAGTAGGAGGGAGACTGTACTAACTACTTCTGTATCAATCCCAGGGAATCTCTCATTTCTTCCATATTACAACAAATGAATGCTGATAAATACTGCCAATTTAGCCTGTAATGATTTTGGTTATCATGTTTGAGTTACCTTTACATGTGTCCATTTTGTATAGCTCGGATTAACTGACAGTATAACTATATATAAAAAGAAATCAACTACCAATCATTAGTGGACCGGAGTTCCGCTGTGGCGACCTCTAACCGGGAAAAGACAGACACAATAACTATATATAAAAAGGCTTAACATATTCTTTCACTCCCAGATAGCATAAAATACCAGATTGTTGTAGAATTGCTCTGTGGTAACTATAGGGAAAGCATGTTGTCACAGTGGTAAAGTCAGTGCCTCATAGCTACTGCATTTGAAGTTCATTTCTGACCTCCAATCACTGTCTCTTTTGGGTTTCTATGGGTTTTCTCTGCACAGAATATTTCTTCTCACCTCACAAAATGTGCCTCGTTGATTGGATACACATGTAATATGTGCACACACACACACACACACACACACACACACACACACACACACACACACACACACACACACACACACACACACACACACTCACTCACTAGATTTACCTGGGATTGATCCAGAAGTAGTTAGTGCAGTTGCCCTCCTACTGCAGATAACAAAATGCTGTAATACCCAAAGTGTCAAAGAGCACTAGAAAATACTGCAGTCCTCTTCCGTCAGTGTTATAAGGAATTATCATGGAGATGATCAATAGAGATGTAGTAAACCTCCAGACAATGGACCCAACCCAGTTTGTTTTTGTCAAGGGCAAATCATGCCTACTCAACCTGGTGGACTTCTTCGAGAAGGTCACCAAAGCAATAGATGAGGGCAGAATTGTTCATACTGCCTACCCTGACCTGTCCAAGGCATTTGACACCGTAACCCACTCGGGCATTGTTGACAGTCTCAAGAGGTTAGGTACAAACCAGATGTTCATCGTGTTACACTGCTGCAGTCATCACACTTGGGTTATCCTGCTGTCAAGCGGTCCCGCAGTCAGCCAGAGTTCCAAAGTCTTGGTCTGGCGTCAGTTGCTGTCGCTTCCCTGATGTCAGTGCGCCAGGGGTATATAAGAGGCATCCAACGCCATTTTCTTCAGTCTTTCTTGTTGCGTGGTGCCCGAAGCAGAAGCAGTTCGCAAGTGCCGGTCGGCTGACTCCTGAGATTTTCAAATCGAATTTCAGACCAAATTCTTCAATAAAGCTAAGTACCCCGTTGGGGAACCTTTTCTTGCCTCAGTCTGATGTCAGAAAAAGTTAACAATTGCATTTCTTGTGGGAAGCAAATACCTCATAAGGACTTTCATTCTTATTGTATTCCTTGCCTAGGCCCAGACCACGACGTCACAGGTTGTTGGTTTTGTGCTAGGTTTAACAAACGAACTATAAAATGTCGGTTTGATTTCGCCCGACATTATTTTGGTAGGAAATTTAATTATACCATGCCATCGGAGCAACTGACGACCGGAATGCATAAAAAACGCAAAGATAAGGAAAGGCAGCCGAGACCCAAACCAGACTCCGAGGCCTCTGCTAGGCCAGTCGCCGGTTCTCCGGTTTTCAGTGAGGCGCCTACGCAGCCCCTGATGACCGCTGATTCAGAACCCCAGGCGGCATCTGATTCCCAAGAGGAGATTGCTAGGCCTCCACAACCTTTATCTTTAGGCCCTTTCGACTTCATGGCTGAAGGAGATTCCGGTGCAGTTGAAACGCCTTCAGATGCAGAAGGTGTCTTCAGACCGACTACACTCACTATTAAATCCTATGCAAAGCTGAAAACTCCTTTAAAAGCAAAGAAGACTGTACAGCAGTCTCCAGTACAAGGCCCCATGCCTAAGAAACAGATGCTTAAGATGGCTGAAGACTTAATTACCCTAATCAGGGATTCCCATCCCCCCCGATAAAAGGCCTAGACAGGAGGAGGACTACGCTTCCTCTAGCCAGGTTTCAATTTCCTCAGATTCTTCTGAGGAACAGGAATATTCTTTTCCCCCTTATGAAGACTCTGATGCTGAAGAGTCTATTCCTTCAGCATCTCCCCCAGAAGACTACTCTTTTGGGGAAACTTTACATGCCATGAGGGAACATTTCCACTGGGAAGGCCAGGATTACTCTGATTCTAAGAAAAGGCTCCGAGGGTTCCTTTTACTACCCCAGCACAGACCACTTGCTATTCCACCAGTGTTAGACATTGTGAATGATGTTTATTCAGAATCTAGCCTTAACACAGATTCACTACCTCCTGCACCAGCCAAACCAGACAGATACTACAGAGTCCCTGACTCACACAAATTCCTATATAAAAGCCCTGTTGCTGACCCAGAAACCATTTCCCAGGGTCCCAAAGGGGTTAAGGCCTCTATTGCTAAAAATCCTGTACCCTCTGAAAAGGATTCTAGAGCACTAGACAGATGGGGAAAGAAAATATATACCTCAGCTACTCTAGCTGTGAGGGCCTTAAATTGCCAGTTTCACATGCTGAAATATCTACAATATTTGCTGTCTCAATTTAAACAAAAAATGATCACACATACAGAGCAGCCTGATTACAAGGAAATGCAAGATTTGTTGCATGCAGCTGAACAAGTGGGAAAACATACTTTGCAATGTGGATTTGATTCATTGGAAGCTTCTTGTAGAGCAGCAGTGACAGGGTCTGTCATACGTAGGCATGCTTGGTTAAAAGAACAAACTTTACCTGAACATGTAAAAGCAAAGTTATTGGATACACCTTTACAGCAGGATGTTTTATTTGGTGTAAAAGCAGAAGAGGTTTTAAAGAAAATGGAGGATAAGGCAAAATCTATGCAGACGGTCAAGGATTTTTTACAGGTTCAACCCCCTCGTTTCAGCAGAAATTGGCCAACCAAAAACTGGTCCTTTCCAGCTTCTGACAGACAACATAGCCGCCCAAGGGGCAGAGGTCAGTCACAAGGCTCTTACAAGCCTCGACAATGGGGTGCCACAACCCAGAAAGGAGGAGAAGACAGGTCTCAAACTACCAGAAGATAAACACAATGACTTATCCCTCAGACTGCCAAGCAAATCCCTCTTGGCAACTCCCTTGGGAGGAAAGCTAACACTTTTTACAGACAACTGGCGCATCATCACAAAAGACAAATGGGTTCTAAATATTGTATCTCAAGGATACAGATTCCACTTTCACACTTTACCAAGGATAAAAGGAATGCCAAACCTGCCACCAAATCAATGGGCAGAGGCTCAAAAACAAATTACACCTCTCATGGACATGAGAGCCATTCAACAGGTTCCTACACAGGAGCAGGGACAAGGATTTTACTCAAGACTCTTTCTAGTTCCCCGAAAGGACAAAGCTTGGAAACCCATTCTGGACCTCTCAATTCTAAACACATATCTCGAGATACCCAAATTCAAGATGCTAACACTACAGCAACTTCTTCCCATGCTGGGCAAGAAGGCTTAGCTAGTAACGTTGGACCTCAAGGAGTTATACCTGCATGTCCCTATCAGACAAAATTGCAGAAGATACTTCCGATTTTTAGCAGGTTCAACCCTTTATCAATTCTCTGCACTGCCCTTTGGCTTATCTACTGCTCCCAGGGTCTTCACAAAATGCCTGGCACCAGTAATTGCATTCTGCAGACAAAGAGGAATTCAAATATATCCATACCTGGACGACTGCCTTATTCAAGTAGAAAGCAAGGACATTCTTTTAAAGCATCTGGCGTTTGTCAAAAACCTATTAAGTTGCCTAGGGTACACATTAAACGAAAATAAGTCAAAACTAGTTCCCCTCACAAGACATAATATTCCTGGGTGCCAGCTTAAATACAACAGCCCAGATGGCTTATCTCACGCCAGACAAGCAAGGACAACTGACTCAATACTTCAAAATGATGGCAACAAAGACCCAACTCCCTGCAAGAAAAATTCTGCAGGCCTTGGGATTCATGGCATCTTGCATACTACTATTACCATATGCAAAACTGCAGATGAGGAAATTACAATGATACCTGAAAAGCGTATGGACTCAACACAGCCACAGCTTGGAAACAATAGTACCACTCATTCCCTGCCTTTAACAGGAGTTTCTGTGGTGGGCTCAGGCATGTCACCTCAACAAGGGTCAGCCTTTTACCTTACCCACAGCCAGGCAAACTATAACAACGGATGCATCGGATTATGCCTGGGGAGCACACATGGCAGGACAGTGTATTTAGGGCAAATGGTCTGCAGATCAAAGGCATCTACATATCAATCAAAAAGAGATGCTAGCTGTACAAAATGCCCTAACAGCTTTCAAGGACCTCCTACATCCAGGACAACTACTAATAAAGACTGACAACACCACAGTGTTGTGGTACATAAACAAGCAAGGGGGCACACATTCCTACCCCCTATGCAGGCAAGCAATGACCTTGTGGAACACAGCACTGACCTACCAAGTTCAGTTACAAGCACAATTCCTGCCAGGAAAGAAAAACATATTGGCAGACGATCTAAGGAGAAACATCATAGATCCTCACGAGTGGAAACTAGATCCTCAAGTATTCGCAATGATAACTCAAAAATGGGGGAGCCCAGACATAGATCTGTTTGCCTCCCCCCAAAACTACCAACTATGGAAATTTTGCACAAGGACATACCACACACTAGCTTGGAAAGTGGATGCCCTCTCATTCAGTTGGAAAACATTAACTGTGTATGTATGCCTTTCCTCCACTGCGTCTTCTGGCAAAGGTGCTGCTGAAAGCCAGATTAGAGAGACCACAAATGATACTCATTGCTCCAGACTGGCCACGCCAGCACTGGTATCCAATACTAAGGAACATGGCTCAAGGCCCACCATGGATTTTACCTCAAATTCCTCACCTGCTCACTCAGCAAAACAATCAGATTATACACAGCCAGCTCAAGACTTTAAATCTGGCTGCATGGCAAATTACCTAAACAACCAGTCAACACTTCTCTCTAAAGCTGTTATGGATGTCATTCTGGAGGCCAGGAGGCCCAGCACCAGGAAAGCCTATTCAGACAAATGGAAAAGATTCTGCGCCTGGAACCAGGCTAAAGGCCAGAATCCCCTTGTCCCAAATATTCCTCAGATTCTACAATATTTAACTGAGATGTTGCACAAAGGAATTTCCTTTTCATTTATTAAGATCCATGCCTCAGCTATTTCAGCTCAATACAACACGGATCCTCCTATATTTTCACATCCATTACTAAGACAGTACCTCAGAGGGGCTAAGAACATAAGACCGCCCCGGAGAGCACCAACACCAACTTGGGATCTCAACTTTGTTTTGGAAAAACTTACACTACCGCCCTTTGAACCAGCTTTTACAGCTGATTTACAGTTTCTATCATGGAAAACTGCTCTGCTGCTAGCAATAACCTCAGCACGAAGAGTCTCAGAGCTACAGGCCCTAATGGTAGTGGAGCCTTTCATCATTTTTCATCAAGACAGAGTCGCTTTATGAACTAACCCTTCCTTTATGCCAAAGGTGATATCCAGTGTGGCCCTAAACCAAATCATTCATTTGCCCACCTTTTATCCAAACCCCCAGAACAAAGGGGAAAGGCTCCAATACACTTTGGACATTCACAGGCAATTACATTATTACTTGGAGAAAACTAAGGCTTTGTATCCTATGCTGCAGGATCACAAGGAAAGGCTATCTCAAAACAGACCATTTCAAAATGGATAGGACATTGTATCCGTTTCTGCTACACACACCATAGGAAACCTGTACCTGGTAACATTAGGCCCCATTCCACCAAGGCTACAGCAACATCAACAGCCTTCCTCAGAGTGGTACCAACCAAGGATATTTTGGAGGCTGCAACTTGGAGTTCTGTGCACACCTTCACCAAGCACTATCACTTACCTCTATACTCTAAAACCAGAGCTGGCTTTGCCACTGCAGTTCTGCAGGGCCTACTAGCTTCTCCAAACCCTGTTTAGTTCCACCGCCCATCCTTAGCTTTGGGATTCAACCCAAGTATGATGACTGCAGCAGTGTAACACGATGAACATAGTACAGTTTTGTACATACCATAAATGTAGATGTTCGAGTGTTCACACTGCTGCAGTCCAGGTTACCCTCCCTCCATCCCCTCTGACCTAGCTGAACTTTTCTATACCTTTCTATCCTGTACAACCTTTGTGGTGTATTTCCTTGTAACTGAAGGTATTCCTTTTATTCCTTTTATATGTTTTATTAGCAATATGTATTGCCTACCTACTTGGGGGCACCTGACATCTGGGGCAAGAAAAACTGAAGAAAATGGCATCGGATGCCTCTATATACCCCTGGCGCACTGACGTCGGGGAAGAAGCGACAGCAACCGACGCCGTCGCAAGACTTTGGAACTCTGGCCAACTATGGGACCGCCTGACGGCAGGATAACCCAAATGTGATGACTGCAGCAGTGTGAACACTTGAACATCTACATTTATGGTAGGTACAAAACTGTACTTTTTGTCACCTGGTGGATAGCCAACTGCCTCACAGACAGGACCCAGGAAGTTAGAGTTGGGGAGTCCATCTTTACAAAGAGACCAGTCACAAGTGGAGTCCCTCATGGATCAGTCCTTGGACCACTCCTTTTTGGCATTTACTTCACAGAAGTGAAGACCAATGTCAGTGGTCTCTGGCTGACTGAATTTGAGATGATTGCAAATTAGGAGCTGTCATTGCATCTCACACTGACGCAAATATTCTCCAGGAGGATCTGACACAAACAAATAACTGGTGTCAGAGCCATGGACTAAAACTAACTGCCAGGAAATGCATACTAGTATCCTTTGGGAAGTCATCCATCACTGGTAACTATCATATTGACAATACACCCCTTAAAGCTGACACAGTAGTCAGGGACTTTGGGACACACGTAGATAGTAATTTAGCCTTTAATCATCACGTGTCTACAGCGGTTAGGAAATCATTCTATGTTTCAAAACTTATAAACAGAGTTATGGCATCTAAGTCCAAGTAGATCATTGTTCCACTGTATTCAGTATTCCTCAGACCTATCATTGAGTACAGTGCACCCTTTGGTATGTACCTAACCTGGCATATCCAGCAATTGGAACATCCACAGAGGTTCCACACTAAAAGAATACAGGGCATACGTAATATGTCCTATGTAGACCGCCTCAAGGCCCTATCCCTGTATTCTGTCTCCTGCAAGCTTTTGAGGGGAGATCTATGCCTGGCATACACGGCATTGTCAGACCTCACTCTGATGGACCTCCTCTGTAGCCACAAAACAAACAGTAGCAGAATTACCTGTTCTAAAGACTTAAACCTTGCCTGTGATATAAATAGGAACTGCATGCTGGAGAGATAGGTATGTATCCCAGAGACTACCCTGTCTATGGAACAGGCTTCCCATCCATGTGAAGCAGATTTCCTTCCTAACCTAATTCAAGTGCAATTTGCACAGTTGGATGGGAAATCGGAAATTCATCCCTGCTTTGGCACCTATATGCAAACAGGTAACCTGTAAATGGTTCATCTCCCAGGCCAATGCTTACACTTATCAAGGGTATCAGAATTTGTCAGAGATTTGGGATGCATGGCTAGGCTTAAAAAGGCCCTTGTGGTCATTAGCCTAGTAAACAGCTATGAACCTGTGAACCCTCAAGGTCTGAAAAAGGTCCCGTGGAGAAAAGAATTGTACCTGAAGTAACAGTTTTATGGGAAAGATCCTAAAGTCATTCTGCTCCCTGTACTTTGTCTTGAAAAGAAAAAAGAAACAACATTTTTATTCATTTAGTTTAGAAACTGTTCTTTGTTTTAAGAAATGCAGAAAGGAGTAGACATAAGGAGACCTTGTCAGCCATGTGGAGGAGCACTTAAAAAAGCTACAATTGGTTATTATGTTCACAACACCTACTGTATTACTAAAAACACCCTGATCATAAGGAGTGACCTAATCCATTTTTGTGTTAGTGGCGGCAGGTTACCAGAGGTACCTGCACTGTGGAAATTGTAGGAAAAGATAATGTTGTTGATCTTCTGAACATGCATGTGTGTTGTCCATACTGTGATGGCATTATATTCAACAGGGGACAACATTGCTATAACTTAAAGTACAGCCAACGCTTCGGAATAGGGACATGCAGGCTCTTTTAGCAATCCTAAGAAAACTTAACCATTGTCATGACAATTTGTTCCAGTAAGTCATGTTTTTGGGACAAAAGAATATTGTTTAGGTTCATGTTGAAATATTTTGATGGGAATTTACCAAGATAGCCACCTGTAACTGGTAGCATTGCAATTTCTGTGTATACAAATTAGCAGTGCTTCCTCGCTGATGTCTGCATGACTGCATTCTGTCATGTGTCTAGTGGCTCCCTACTGAAATGTTAGCACTTGAAATGTCGAATGCCGACATACTGAAAAAAGGACCGAAAACACAGGAGAAAAGCGAATTTCTGACCTCATTCTTCTCTGTAAAACTTTCCCTCTTGTGGGTGGGTAGGTCCCCCCCAAACTTATCTATACGAACTACGAAATCACCATAACCTGGAGAAAAGGATATTTCTGAGAAATGGCTTCTTGGACTTAGTATTTGTAAGTCTGATCTTTCAGCCATTCGGTCTCCATATTTTGGGACTTGCTCAAGTGGGTCCCGACATTTCAAACGGTTATGTTGTCAAGTATTATGTGTATGTGCTACTTTATTTTACTGCCTTTTATGTGTGATTTATTTTTTTATTATTCCAGTCTTGTTTGACAGATTTTTTTTTAAGTTTTCTCTGTAAAATAGATTATTCTAACAAATATTTCTAGTTCTACTTTTGTGGAGGAAGGTTTACTGAAAAACTGCCTCATTATTTTCTTAGGCCTGAAGCATATTGTGAGTACCTGCAAGACAGACACTGTTGTCGGCCTTGTGGTCATTCAGGCTTCATGGGTATGCTGCCTAAATAAAAAAAAACTCATGAAGTTCCTGATGGAGCATTAGATACAAGTAACAGTCAAAGGAGCTACATGCCAGAAATTCTTTTCCCTGCTCAAGTATGTCTTAGATTTTCAGATCTGATTTCATTGAGTTCTGGCTGCAAGAACAGTTAGGACTGATGCTTCGAGCATTAGAAGCATTAAGGCAGTCGACACAAAACTTTCCCAGGCTGTTACCTCCCCCACCCACAGTCAACACACACACAAAACTCACGCAGTGGACTGCCATAGGAGACCAATCCATTTATTTTATGCTTCAAGAATTTAGTTGTACACTGGCTGCTGATTTTATGCTGCTTTAAGGGAAAAACTCATTTCTTGAAGTATTTTTATTTACCAGCTTCAGGTTTTCTTGTTACTTGTTTCAGTTGTCTTGACCCTGTGTTGTTTTGCTTTTAATTATGTGACTTTCTGTAGAGATTTTGTCTCTTTCAGTCACTCATGTTGACCTCTACCCATTTTGCATTTTCACTTTCTCTGAACAAGTGCCTCTGTTGCAAACAAATCCTCCCCTGCAGAAAATGCACAAATGATTTTGTTTGGGTGCCTTTGTGACAGCTGAAGGGGTTTAACAACGGCACTAAAAGGCAGTTAAGAAAGGACTTCCAAAATTATTTAATGTCTCAGAAGTTTCAAAAATATTGAGCATGCGCTTTGTATTTCATCCTCTAGGGGTATAGAAACAAAGCATAACAGTCCCTGCATGCACGGCAACTGCAGGGCTCCAAAAGAAAGCAATTCAGTAATGAAACAAGTGGAGCCAGCAAACTGGTTTAATACTTATCAGTTAAAGTCCAACATAAAAATAGAGACAAAATGACAGGCAGGTTTCGGCTATAAAATAAACATAGCCTTTGTCAGTGTTAAAACAAAAACATTCATTGCTCCATTTTATAGTAGATGAATGAGTAAAGTGAGAGTTCATTGGTTATTCACAGATGCTCATTAAAACCTAGTGGGAATAATCCACTTAATTTAATGATCCATTACTTTTCTTTAGATTTTAAATATAGTATGCCATCTGGCTTTATTCATCCTATTGCCTGTAATTTTATCAATCACAATGAACCTGAAGAAAGCATTCTTGTGTATCACGGAATGTTTATAAACAACATTGCTCATCTTTTTGGTTGATATCGCTAAGGTGTTCTGATTGCGTAATCTTAAGGGCCTGGAGGTTTGGCCTATGTAAAAGAGAGAGCAGGTGCATGTTGCCATGTATGACCCAGCCTGTACTACAATTTGCAAAAAAAAAGCAATATCGTATACATTCCCAGTGTTGTTGCAAGGGAATTCTTTGGATTTGATGACATTCCTGCGATGGGAACAGTGATTGATTTATTCCTGAAGCTGTGTTTGTAATGGCTGAAATGTGATGCTAAGTTCCTGCCCCTCTGAAATGAAAAGAAATATCTATCATGTAAGAATGTTGAGAGATTGTCATCCGCTAGGAGAATATTCCAGTGCCTTTGGACACTGTTTAACAACAAATCAGTATTTCTCCCATATGTGGTTACTAAGCGAATAGGTGGTTGATTCCCTGTTTTTTTTTCTTTTTGTATCTCAAAAGATCCTTCCTCTTGAGTGTGGATACCCAATTGCTGGCATTAAGGATATTGCCCATTTTATATCCCCTATCTTTGAACCTTGCCGTTAAATCATCCTTAAAATGTTCATATGTATTGGGATGTGAACAAATATGCTTTATCCTTAGGAACTGGGATTTCAGAATATTCCTAGAGATGTGTGGTGTGTGAAGACTGGAGGCATGGAGAAGAGAGTTATATTGTGAGTATTTCCGATAAACCTCCATTTCTAAAGTATGGTTGGCATTCCTGGTGACCAGGACATCCAAATAAGTAATTTGGTGAGAATTATAATTAACTGTAAAATGGATGCCCCATTTGTTCTCATTAAGGTATCCCACAAACTCCATGAAATATTCCTCATCATATCTCTGTACCATCCAACAGTCGTCAAGAAAGCGTCGCCAAATGTCAATTTCATCTAAGTAGATGTTGTGCATGTTGTCATATATCAGAAATTTCTCCACATGGGCCATAAACAAAGCAGCATAAATGGGGTTAAAAGATGCCCCCATTGCTGTGCCCTGAAGCTGCCAATAGCATTTGTCCTGGTAATAAAAAACGTTCTTAGTTAACACGTGTTCCGCAAGGCAGATCAGGAAGGTATTAAAACCTGGAGGATAGAGTTCTGACTTGTAAAGCCAATATTCGAGTACCTCTAATCCCACCCAATGTGGAATGTTGGTATATATTGCCGAGACATCCAGAGTGCATAAAAGAAATCCTGGTTCCAGCTGCATATCTGAGACAATTTGGAGGAATTCTGTGTTATCCTGAATTCTTGACCGAACCCATCTGAGTAGGGGCTGTAGATGTTGCGTGAGGAATTGTGAGGCAGGGGTTTCCGTAATTGAGCTTCTTCCCGAAACAATGGGCCTGTCTGGTGGATTGTTCAGATCCTTGTGTATTTTATTGAGGAAGTAGATGTACTGGCTCATAGGGTCTGATACTGTCAAATGATATATTGTCGTGTCAGAAATAATACCCCCCTTAGCTGACCACAGAAAATGGTCAATCTGTTTCTTAAATCTAAATGTAGGATCCAGTGGCATGCAGGTGTAATGTTGCCCATCGTTAAGTTTTCTGTTAACTTCAGCATCGTATTGTGTCCAATTCATCATGACCACAGCCCCACCCTTATCAGCAGGTAAAATGACTAGCTCCTTATTATTTTCTAATTCCTGTAAAGCCTTGATTTCGATCTTTGAGAAGTTGTTGGCTTTACATTGGAATTCCCTGGAATGAAAGTGTAAATCCTTCAAAATGGATGCTTGAAACATTTGTACATTTGGATGCATAGGGGGTGTGAAATTAGATTTATGGTATTTAAAGCCCCCTTCATGTTCATGGTTATCAGATGACTGAAAAAATAACCTTAGGTTAAGCAATCTACAGAAGGATATAATATCCTGTGCAAGAGTATCCTCAGAAACAAAGAAACCAGGTATAAAATTCAAGCCTTTATTCAATATTTGTGTTTGAGTATTAGACAAAGGTACTGTGGAGATATCCAACACATTGTTGTTAGTAATTACTTCTGAATTATTAATTTGAGTAATCCTTCCATATTTTCTACCCTTGGAATGTTTTCCCCCTAAAGGGGTTTGAGTGTTACCTTGCTTGGACAAGGGGGAGTCTGGGCCATGCTGTGTGTCAGGGTCAGTGGCTGATGATGATGATTCTTCCCCAGATGTATCAAAGCTGGAGGAACTGGATTTTTTTTAGGATCGACCTAAGTCGCTTCCGACTGCCCACTTTCCTACCATCATTTTCAAACCTGACCTGTTTGTTATTACTGAAGGGATTGCCCCTATCATAATCTGCTAAGTCTCTCTGAAATTTACGCATCTTTCTTGCCTTAAGCTGCTGTTCAAGATTGAGAAGATCCTTGCTAAGTTTGTTGAGGCATGTGTCATATAATGGCTGCCATTCAAATGTCTGGGTTTCTTCACACAACCTGGTTACTTCAGCTGTATCTGTACCTGTAATGTGGTCATAATGGGAAGCCAAGACCCCCACAAACCCCATGGAGGCTTGTTGTTGGGCTGTGGCCCACTGTTCTGCTAATTTGGTGTCAGTCTTACTTATCAGAGGTTTTATGCATAACCTAAGACCCCTTGGCGCTATTCCCTTAGTTGTATAGGCCTTAAACAATTTTGAATGCCACACAATGGTCCATAAGGATCTCATAGATTTCGTTAACTATTGAAAATGAGCCTCACACGTACTCTCCGGTACCAAGGAGCTTGAACCATTATTAGGGTTACTTGTTTGACCCAAAACAAAAAAACCCAGATCATCATGCTCTGCTGATAGTCCCTGTAATATTCTGGTCAAAACCATGGAGAGTAGGTGTCCAATAACAGTTATGTGTATGCTAAATATATTTATGGGATCCGTACAGATCCCCAAATGCACTTTCCACCGAAGCAGAAATCACTGAGTATACTTCACTGAAAGTGCTGTTCACTGAAGCAGCACCTTTGGAGAAGTATGCTCGTTGTGCCTGTCATGCGGATAAGGGAAAATTCCCTTTTCCCCACTGTAGTGTGACCTCGGTGTGAGAATATTAAAGTAGGGGGGTGTGGGGGGTGCAGGGAGGCTTGCCCCCTGCATAGAAGTAGGTTTAATGTTGTATTTGTTTTTTTTTAAACATACTTTAATATATATATATATATATATATATATATATATATATATATATATATACACACACACACACACACACACACACACACACACACACACACATACATACACACACACACATACATACAAATTGTATATATATTTTAAATATAAACGTGTGTCAACAGACCAGTGGCACCTAAATGATCCCAATATAGATGCTAATTATGAAGGCTGAATAGCCAAAAAATGTAAGAGATGAAAAAGATATATAAAAATTGCGTGAGCCCAGAAATGTGTATACACCTAAAAAAGTATAACCCAAAAGAAATGAGCAAGGGCCCAGCATGTAATATTAGCCACTAATAATGGTGAGATCAAGAAATGAATCCTGTTGGATTCCTTAAAATAATTTGGTAAAGACTACAGCAATGCTATGTTCGTTTGTACAAAACCCACAAACCTTCCGTAATGAATTCCATAACCCAGAAATGGACCAAAATAGCCCTTGCTAAATAGACCTTGAACTAGAATCTTTTCAGGTTCAAAATAACCTGATACATCTTGAGGATAATGTCACCATTAAAGAGAAAAATATAGCAATGCTATGCCCATTTCTCAGTTTATAATATTAATCTCTTCCAAAAATTAAATGAACAATGATAGCCCTTGCTGTGTCATAAATTGCCAATATATATAAGGCCCTTAAACAAACAACCACTAAATAAAGTATGACGAAATTAACATGTCTGGATTCAAGCAATAGTTCTCTTGGTGTTGTAAATTCAGTTCAACAAATCGGTAAGCATTGCATTTGTTTGTCACACATGGAGTTGTCATAACATAACCATAAAGTTCACCAGACCCCTAGGTATAATCACCAGGTATCAACAATATGCTTCTACAATAGATAAAAAAATATATAATAAACAGTAATTCCTGTGTGTCCTAAAGAAGGAGTAATAAGGACAGCCAATTGGCTTGTTAGTAAAGGGCTGGAACTGGAAAACACTACCAAGGTCTAACCCCAGTATGTGGCACAAACACTAATTATGTGTATGATATGAGCCAACAGTATGCAAAATTAACAACAGTTTTCCCACCTGAATATTTTTAGAGTGTAGAGCAAAATAATATTCCCTGTAAATGCCTACATCAAAAATATATAAGGGATAGTGTCCTAATTCTGCTTAGACCCAGTAGGGAAAGGTGTAGTCCCAACTCAAAATCAGACTCTAGGAGCCCCTCAGCTGATATTAATGGCTTTAGTAATTATATTCTCACTGACCAGCTTTAAAATATTATCTGTTAATTGGTAATCACAACCTGTTCATGTATGAAAATGTTCCTTGATCAAAGGAATGTAGCTACAGAATGTTAAACACTTTCCCCATATCCATATGCAGTTCAGTAAATTCCCTCCAAAAGTAGTTTTAACAAAACCAAAATCAAGGCAGTATGTCTTTACCAAACAAGATCAAGGCACATGCAAAGCATCTCACAAAGAAAATTTGAATCTAAAATAAGTGTGCTCTTCAGTTAAACATTTCGAAAGCTACAAAATATATATTAGAGCAGGAGACAAGTTGAAGACTGAGCGCCATATGTTTTTCCCTCTCCTCCTACGACTGTATCTAACATATTTGTCTTTCTACCTTACTAGTCTATTTATTTCTCCATACTTCCTGCTGAGTGTGTAGACACCAAGGAGGGGGGTTGAAAGATGGGAATAGGACTGTCATATGGTGTGAGGTGGGTTGATTTTGTTCTAATCCCACCCTCTGATGTCTCTCTGCATGCACTTCTGAACAGGGACCTGTTATACTAACCTTGTACCATGTGCATGCTTCATTACACTTGCCAGCAAGTATTAGAGCATGCATTTCTTGTCTGACTTGAGCGACTGTCCTGTGTACCACCTCCTGTCTTGACAACCAACCTCTCCAGGTGTTAGTCTTGATAACAACCAGAGGTACCTGCCTTCCTACTTCATAATGGGTGAACCAGTGATTGATTCATGCTCTCTGCTGCCTCTGGTTGGATTATCCATTGTGGCAGTTGCTGGTCTAATCCCAGGCTGCCTGGTTCACACTCATCAACCTGTGCCACAGAGTCATTAGTAAACTCCATATTTATATTTGGAAAAGTGCCTCTTGTTTAGGTTACTAAAGCTCCTCCTTACAGACCTGAGACAATTTTGTTTTTCTCCAAGACCCTTTTCTACTTCAGTATCTGGGCCTTCTTCCCTGCTTAAGTTGCCCACTTCTCCTGTGATTTGACAGACCCCTGTCATACTGAAAATTGATAGACGTTCATGGCAGCCATTGGAACGCTGGTGATCCGGGATGTGATCAGATGTCAGACACTGTCTAGATCAGTATTGGCTCTGTTTGATGTCTGTACACAGTTTTCAGTCTGACACATCTCAGAAGTCATCACAGTTAGTGTCAGTCCCAGGACTGACAAGGAAGGCACGCAAAACATGTCACAAAGAAACCGAATCCCTCCCACATTGACTTATATGATGTTTCTCTGATTTCAGCTCACTTGGCATCAGCTAGACTGATATCTGTTTGCAGATAGCTGTGTTTAAATCTGCTGTGCAAGATGTCATCCCTCTGACTCAGTTTTTCCGGCTGGCAGAGCTTTCTCAGCAGTGGCTTGCAATGCAGATCACTGATTTTTTTCTTAGCAGTAGATGCATCCTGGCAGTTTCTTGCCGCCTTAGTCATCCATCTCAATCCACATCTCCCTTGAGATTCTCACTGCCCCAGTCTGTGGTTCGTTTTGACACTGTTGTGCCTATAAACCAATCAGTCCAGTTGAGGAAAGGGCAGAGTTTTATGCACAGACTCTATAGAATGCAGTGAAAAAGACTGCAGAGTTGAAACATATACTCCCTTCAGCCTATAAACAAATTAAAAAATATATATTGATTATGAATAAGTAGTCCATTACCATACCTCACCACTTGATGATCCTAACGCCAGAGAAGTTCTAAAATTATTGTAGAAGAGAGTGTTTGGACTCTTCCCTTCAAAATAAGGTCACGGAAAGCCAGTAGTACAGAAGATCAATTTTCCTGTGTAGCTGCATCCTTAATGGGCACGTAGCATGGTATTATTACCTGTGTTTGAGAGCATCCTGTTTTGGCGTGAGCTCTGCATCTAGGAAGGAGTTACATATATTAATTACAGCCTGCTAGAGAGCATTCATTGGGGGAAGAGAGTCCTAAACCAGTTGCCTACCCCCCCCCCCCCCCCCACCGACCAGGAATTTCTAGCTCTGGGTAAACTGGGAAATTGTGTGATTGCATCATCCACTCTGTCAATAGGGGTGTTGAACTACTTTTTTTTAAATGCTGTACTTTCAGTCTAACTTTTAAGATGAGGTATATAGCATTCCACAGAGGAAATGGGCTGCCATTGAATATAAAAAAGGATTAAGATGTAGACTTCAGTTACTTCTTTGATTGGCATCTTGATTGTTTCTGTCTCATATAATTTGGTTTTTCATAATTGCAGTTTGAAGTTCATCAATTTCTGTCATAAGGTTTGCCATTTTTTTCTCATTATTTTTAATTAACAACTGCATTAATTCAGTTATTTTTTCTACACTTGAGAAAATATAATAAATTACTTTTTATTTTCATTCTTGTGCAGTCTAGCCTTGCAGCATTTTTCTTTATTAAGTAATTTTTCGTTGCTCTGCCTTTTTTTTTTGGTTATGAGAGTGTTCACAGGAATTGTTTGCTAGTTATGAAGAGAATAAGAAGGCTGCATCTAACCAGCTGCAAACATCACCTGAAAAAAGATAACTGACCATGTTGATACAGTTACCTGTCTTACAAAAAAGATGGATATCATGTTAACTACAGTATCACCGAGCATGGTTGAAATGTCACCGCCATTGCCAGTGAATTCTATGGTTATGAATTCTAACATTATGGCAAATGGTCAACCTGGTGGTAGTAGTAAGGATAAAACTTTTAAAGTGAAATAAAATGGGGGAGCCAATAATGATGAAAAGTTTAAAACAAAGGTCAGTAGTGGAACTAATAATGAAGAACTATGGAGAAGTAGTGGTGATACTTGTGTAGATAATTCTAAGAACATTACTATAGTATTTCACAGTTAGATTAACAACCAGAATTGGGCTCATATAAAAATTATTTTAAACATCTTGAGGGCATACCAGATAAGATTATGAAAATTTCCAGTTGGGCAGTGTCTTTTTGAAAGAAACTATGAAAGTATGGCAGGTTACGAAGGGATTATGAATGTGGAAGTATCTCAATGAATTAACACCTGGGTTAACTCGGAGAATTGATTGAACTTTTTGCTAAGAGAGGTATTGAATTAATGCAGTTGTTAATCAAAGATAACGAGAGAAAGATGGTATACCTTATGGCAAAATCGATGAAATACAAACTGCATTTACAAATTACCTTTTATTTTCTACACTTTAGAAATTACTTTTTATTTTAGTTCTTGTGCAACTTGTATGTGTGGCATTATTATTAAGTGATTTTTTTTTTTGCCGTTTTACTTTTTTTGGTTACATATTATTTGGTTGTTAGATCTACCGAGGTGGTAGGACCTGGCATTACCATCTGATGGCAATCCTGTTAGATATGCCAAGATGGTAGAATCTGGCATAACCATCTGATGGCAATCCTAGCTCCACCTTATTGTTTTAGGAGGGGATGTCATAGCAGCCTTTAGACACTCACCCTTTAAGTGACCCTTGCTTGTTGGTCCACAAATTGATGAAACCCTAAAGTCAGTGAAGGAAAATTGGCAAACATTCACTGCTGTGAATGTGAAATTTCACTTTCCACAGTGTTCCTTCACAAGGCCATTGAGGAGTTGGCAGAGACCATGGGTCTACAGAAACCCACAATATCAGCAGCAGAAATCTTTTGGGACTCAGATTATCTGCTGAACTGGCTCCTAACAGGGACATTGATCTAGTGGCTGAGGTCCTCAGTGATTTTCAGGAGGTTACAAGCAACCCTGGAGCAACCCCATTCTCATCTCTACCACCCCCAACAGAAGATGTCCGCCTCTATGTACAGCTGTTCAAAGTTACCACTTTGGTATAAGTAAGGGAAGTTATAGCTAACTGTTGTTGTGTAAAATGGTTTCTACTCCTGCCTTCTCATTTTCTCCTTGCCAGGTGTTCCTCCATGACAGATGGCTGCAAAGGAGGAGGTGCAGATTTTCCTCAAGAATGGAGAAATCCAGTAAGACCACTGAAGACTTTGATATTATTTCAGAATATTTGTAATTCCAAAGAAGATGCAACATCTCAGTTCCTTAATGGATTTCAGCAGGTTAAGTACCTTCATCCACCAAGAGTCCTTTAATGCAGTAGCCTTAAGTCTTGCCTCCTCTACTCTCCAGAGGATAGTCAATATCCTCTTTTGATCTTCAGGATGCTGTTTTACAAATAAAGATAAAAAGGGGGTCAAGAAATGTAATTTTTTATAGAAACCATTGTTAGCCAGTTTCTTGAACATTTCTCTTCATGCTTCCTTCCTCCCTCTGCCAAGACTTTTCACAAAGGTATGTCAGCAGTAACCACCTTCCCAAATTTACAAGGGACTGAATTGTTTCCTTGTTTGGAAGACTGCTCCTAGTGGCCAATAACCAAGATAGTGTATCTGACACATGAAATCTCTGTCCCACACAGTTTCTTCCTTAAAGTGTATTGGTCACTTTCAGAAGCATCCATGTTTAACAATTAATTGCATTTCTTGCTAGAATTCTCATGTTAAAGTTGCAAGTGATTTTGCAAAAAAAAAAAGAAGATTGAGTGTGGTGTTTGATTTTTTTTAATTTCACTGTTTACTCAGGTTTTTCTTTATAGTCACACCCACAAAATGAGTCATGGTAGGTTCTAGGCAGTGATTTACATTTGGCTGCAAATTTATTTACCTTAGTTGAGTAATCTCTTGCTTACATTGGGGTTTCACTACTACATCTTCATGTGTGTTAATTTTCAATGTAAGATGTTCCACCTGAACGAGCTAGTTACCAAATTGTGTTTCTAGGAAATAAGAAGCCACTAGTGATGCATTTATCATAGAAACAATGTAGCTTATATATAGGTTTAGGTAGTGAGACATTTTGGGTTGAGTCTTTCATGATGTCATGGCAGGGATTTTCAGATCTGAGAAGAAAATTAGGGCTATCCTAATCAACAAAATAAAATGCATTAGTAACACTTTCTGCATCAAAAGCTGCATAATTTGGTATTGTGTATGGTAGAGGTCATATTCAACCCGAGGTTTGTTTCTTAAACTTACTTCAGAACATGAATAATACACCTTAAGACCATTGTGAACTATGCAGTTTTACCTAACCTGAACACAACTCTGAGTTTCATAAGTGGCTCCCTAGATACCAGGACATTTGAGGCACTTTTTTTCTGTTTGGGAGAATGTCGTATAGTCTAGCCACAGTCCTTTTGTTACATAAGCCACCTTTAGGCAGCCTGTCTCTTAGTACTGTGGGACTTATAACAGCTTTGATTATAATCGACTTACATTACATGAGGGCATTTCCATGGGCTGTCAAGATACAGTGGTCCTAAGATTTACACCTTTACGTAGTCCAATCAAGGCTTCCACATTATTTAAGACACTGCTGTGTTGGTGTATTACCCCAACTAATCTTTAGGTATGTAGACCCTTTGTGGAGCCACTACCCAAAATGACACTCACAGTGGTTATGCCCTGCCTGAGATGATGGTGATTACAAGGCTAATGATCTCAGGGGTCTTTTTAAGCCTAGCCATGCTTCCCAATTGTATCAGACAAATTTCGATATCTTAGGGTTATTTTAAGTGGGTATGGGTGGTCAAGCATGCATACACTGCCCCTGTCTAGTACAGACATAGGTGTCAGACCAGGGGTAAATTTCCGATTCTCCATCCTGTAAGGCTCCACATAAAAAGTTGTTCTTAGGGATCAGATCATCTTCAGTGAACCCTTAGAACAAACCTTGACTGTTCAATCGGCACAGAGCCCTCAGAATGACCCAAATTGTACTGCACAAGTAAGGCCAGAGTATTTTCCTTTTTCAGGGATAGACAGGTGGTTTTACTGCTACATTTTCCCCTTTCTTGATGGGGCTGGGAGTCGTCTTTTCCCATTCTGTATCTCAGCAATTTTAAAAAGCACATCCAGTAAATCATATTTCAAGTGATGGCTGTTCAGAGGATCATGTCTTTATTTTCACAAGACATCACTGTGGTGTTAGTGGCTCATGTGGATGCTTTGACACATCATTGTCTGGAATTTGTATAAGAGGTTCCTTTGGTTCACTTCAGTGCAGAGTGTTACCATTTAATTTCCCCGTCTTTACCCATGATATGTACTAAGGTATGGGAAGTGGTAGAAATGGCCTTGAAGAAAAAGGACCATTATGTGTTTCCACTTGGATGGCTGACTTCTGGTTTATTTATTTAACATTTGTTAACCAGATAAGTTAGCTGGTCTGAGCACCCTTTTCAGCCATGACCTGGGCCATGAGCCAGGGGCGTCAAACTCAATCACATAAGGGGCCGAAATAAAAACACATAGGCTAAGTTGCGGGCCACATTTTTTATTAATTTTTTTTTATTAAGATATATCTATATATCTACTAAGACTAGTAGAAATAAAGATAATTCATCATCTTGAGAGACCATATCTCATGCCATCCTGGTGCATTAAATTCCATCAGCGCCATCACTGTGTGCCTTAGGTTAGGCAAGGGCTTTCCTTTTCAGAGGGTGCCTTTTTGAAGCAATGCATGCTATAGGTGTGCGAGCAGGTGTGCCCCGACCAGATGTAGACTTTCCAAAACGTCAGTTTATCAAGAAATACCATTGCAGATAGAGTTTGAGATCTTGCAGGAAATCTAACAAAACAGCTGGCTGAAGAGGCATGCAGTTATCTAGCTTTTTCATTAGATGTCGATGAAAGCACAATACTGATACAGCGCAGTTGTCCATCTTTATATGAGCAGTGAAGACAGACCTCTCTGTCACTGAGGAACTCTTGGGTGTAGCTGCAATGCATGGGACGACAACAGGGAAGGAAATTTTTGAGGCTATGGAGACGTCCATAAGTAATATTAATTTACCCTGGGAAAAGTTGGTGAGGCTAACTACCGATGGCACACCTGCAATGTGTAGAGGAAAAAAAGGTTTGGTTGGACTAATGAAGGAGAAAATGCTAAATAATGAGTGCCACACACATCTGATTACTTTGAAGAGGCTGTTGCTTTATGTCCTGCTGACTTCTAATTGCTCCTCTTTGCATACTTTTACAGTATCCTTTTTCCAATGTTGTGTGAGAGATCCAATACCACCGGCATTTGGGCGTGAGTGTGTGTGTTTGTATGTAGACTCCCTATTGAAATGATGGTGCTCAGAATGCTGAGTGCCAGAAAGCACGTCCCCCACACCCCCTGAACTCAAATATACAAACTTCAAGATCGCCATATCTGGAGAAAAGGGAATATTCTGAGAAATGGTATCTTGGACTTGGTATATGTAAGTCTGTCCTTTTGGCCATTCAGCCTTCATATTTAGGAACTCACTCTAGTGGGTTCTAACATTTGAAATGGTTAGTGTATACCATATAGGCTTGTATGTATGTACATATCTGCGTGAGCATGCATTGTTTTGGTGTGGGTGTGCGCACTTGCGTACGTGCATGTGTGTGTGTGTGTGTGTGTGTGTGTGTGTGTGTGTGTGTGTGTGTGTGTGTGTGTGTGTGTGTGTCCATGCATGCAGATATGCAGTATGCAAATGAAGCAAATTCTTGAACTGCCTCCACCTCTGTCTGTGGCTTTTGACTACTGGTATCACGTTACAGTGCTAATAGTGTTGAACGTTATCAAGTGTTTACTGAACTATCTACACTTCTGTATCAGATCATTGACAAATATCTTTATCAGTTTTTAAGTGACTTTTGTCTTTCAGATTTTTTTTCATGTAAATTAACAGCTAGGCTGTTTTTTTATCATTAACCAGAGCAGTTTGCAGGTATTGTGTCAACATACTAGCTGAAAGGAGCTAACCTACAGTGCATGCTGCCTGGGTCCCAGCTATGTTTATGGTCCCTACAAAATATGCCTGCATTTAATACTGCAGGAATGAAGGAAAAAGAAAAACATTTTTCTTCACTCCTTGTGAGTTAAAACAGAAATATAAGAAAATAATAATTAAGTAAAAGTAAATGCATAGTCCTCAACTGGAATGGAAATCCTGAAAATTATATTAGGAGAAGGGTGAGCTTTAACATGGAGTGGGTGCCACGTAGGAAACTCAGCACACTAAATCCTCTTATTTCTCAGGTACTGCTAAGTATTTGGTGCCGAACTGACAGATGATCTAAACACTTTCCAAGACCTAGAAGCAGTGACCTCTGCAGGTTTTCACTCCTGGAATGCCACTCATGATTAATGAATATTGTTGTTTATCCTTAACTACAAAGGAAATGTCCTTTTCCTGTTTTAAGTATGCAGTCATCCCAGTGACTGACTGGTGTGTATTCAAGTTTCAAAATAATGTCAGCTTGTGACAGAGAAAGTGTCATCTCTGGTCTTGACCACTGACTGTGACCAGCAGCTGGTCAAGCAAGGTCAAGGCTAATGAAGGGTCAGACAGTAGAATAACAGCTGTCAATTTTGCGTAAGGAATATTAGATGCATTATTGGTATGTCTTAATGAAGAATTATAATATAAATGTGTGGACTGAGCAGCACTGATAAAGATCAGCAGTAGTTTTAAATAAATATAATAGAACAAGAGGAGAAGCTGTTCCAAAAATAGTTTTTTCATCAAGCCAATAAGAGAGAAGAAGTAAGTAATATCTTCCCCTGAATTATGTTGTGTAGGGATTCTCTTAAGGCAGACTAGATTCCCTTTTCCATATGCACTGGAGTTTGATTTGATGTCTTCTACATTTAGTGTTATTTTCTGTCTGTAAAGAATGCAGTTTGAACAGTCTAAGGATACCTGCAATATACTGAAACACTGCATAACAGCAGAAATGTGCAAAGCACTTGAGTATAGTGGAGGAGGCATGTTTTTTAACAGAACAAGTACTGAAGTGTCCACAGGATTGCAAGGAGGCAGAGAGCCAGCAAATAATATTGTGGACCTCAGCAGTCAGGATACTGGTGGGAAGGTTTAGGGGAAGCTGCAAAAAAAAAAAAAATAGATCACAGTTGAACAGAAAAGCTGACACTATTTTGTGTGATTCTGTTAAAAACTAGAGTTTGCTTGCTTCAAAAAACACAGAAGACAGTTTGACTGTATAAAGGAAAAATGCTCTATCTTTCCTAAGGAGGAAATAATATGATTGTGAGATGTGAGGAGATAAAGGAAATCTCCTGAAAGGATTTACAAAGCAAGAAAACTTTTGAAAGAATCGGTTTTCAATTCTGTTTCATCTCAAAGGCACTTTTATCTTTATTAAGATGAATGAAAGAAACTTTGAAGTCTACTCTGAAACTGTTTAGGCATGCAACAAAATTTGGAATAAATATAGTCAGCATAAACATGGATGGCAATGTTATTATATTGTCACAGTTACGAGTAAGGGGGAAGGGACAGTATTACTGAAGAATTAAAGTGTCATCTTAATGAAAGATTCTGTTTTTGGTTTTGGTTGGAAAAAATAAAATGTTATGCATATCAGTCCAGTAGCAAGGAAAAGCATATAATGGACAGTGAGAATATTTGAGCAGGTATTTTGCACCATCTCAAAACTTGTGTGGTCTCATAGTTAACATATTTAAGTAAGGGAGTATTGGGAGTGAGGGGTTTTCCTCTGCAAAAAAAAATGTTTTTTATGTTTTGCATTTTTATTGGTAACTATTATAACCCAGATGAGATGGAAACTGCCATAGTGATGTAATTTTGTTTTCAAGCCAATATCTGCGGTGGTGCAGCGGTAGTGTTGTTGCCTCACAGCAAGAGGTTCTCCCGTTCGATTCTCGGCTGGAGTGCGGGGAGTGCCTTCTGTGTGGCGTCTGCATGTCCTCCCTGCGGTTGGGTGGGCATTCGAAAGACATGCGTAAATGGGCGTGCCTTCGTTGAAGGTTGAACTTCGAGCTGGCACCTCGGCGTTCGTGAAAATCTACTGCCAATCATTAGCAGACCGGAGTTCCGCTGTGGCGATCCCTAACCGGGAAAAGCTGAAAGACAACAGCAGCAACATTCATTTGTAACACAATGTTGTGTTTTGTCCTTATAAGATTGCATTAGAGTAGGAGACATTTTCTTTGTTCTATTTTTCATTTGCACTTGAGTACTCTCATATTTTTTCTGTCTTGGTTGCAGCAAGATTATTTAATCATTTTTTATTTGTTTTCATTTTCTTCCCTAATTTTGGTTAGTATTTTTGAATATTAGGATGGAAAAGAGCAGATAGCGTGTAATTTTGCTCAGACTCAGAATTGTAATTCCAGCGTACAATTTTAATTGATATGTGAAGCTGGCATCCGAATTCTGAAGGCACATTTTAAGGGACTGACTTGACTATATGTCCTGGTTTCAACATTACTTATTGCTGTTTTTTCTGAATGCTGTAAATGTCTTAAATGTAACCATCCCTCCCTCTACTCATGAATTTGCTTCAGTCAAAGAATACTTATGTGATGTAAGAGATAATATAATTTATCATAAGGAGTAAATATAGAATTTGACAGAAAACCAGAATGATGTACAGGGATACAGGGATGCTGTGGCAGATGTCAAAACGGAGACAACTTTGTGGTACAGGGGGTGGGTAAAGCCCTGCCTGTGATGTAGATGACCTGGGATTGACTTGTGTCTTGAGTTTGGGAGAGCTAGCTGGGAAAATTAGACCGAGAAGTCTGAGTTTTGCTTTGACAACCTGTGGAGAGGAACATGGAGGCTAACTATCACAACGTTGTAGTATGTGGCTAGGGTCATGTGTTTGACTGTGCTAAGCAGAATTAAGTACTGCAAGCATCACTGAGCATGTGTGGAAGTATGCAAATGCTTCAGGGTATAGTATAGAATGCCTTGACATTGATAGACATGGTTGTGTAGCCACCATGAGATGAGGTTAGGATGGAAAACAGTGTTGGGTAGGTGATAGCCTCACCATGACTATATCTTATTGTCATAATCTGGGAATGAGTGAATGGGCTCAGTAGTAGTGAGGTGTGAATTTGGCAGACACAGGGACAAAAAGGAAAATACAAAGAAAATAACACCAGATTTTGCACATGTTCAGAATGATGTGCAGAGAGACTGCAGAGTCAGAGGCAGAAACAAACACAGTATTCAAGAGATGCACATACACAATTTCACTGGAGACAAAAAATCTTGCATATACCAATAAGGTTGTCAAGAATATACACACACTACATCCATCACACATAGACCAACTTATGTTGAGACACTAAAAAGCAGTTTTCTCAAACCTCAAAGACCTCTTAAGCATAGTAACAGCAACGCCTATCCTCAGTAATCTCTAAAGCACTCACCAAAAGTAACGCCAGACACCGTATATACGGCTATACTCAGTAGAGCCCAAGAGCAAAGCCCATAAAGCAAACAAACACAAGCAGCCCCCCCCCCAAAAAAAAAGAAAATGCTAAAGGTGTTAACTGCTAAATACTGTGAGCCTAAACATGAAATTTCACACCCTACAAGCTCTCCTCACTCTGCAGAATACAGACATCTGTGCCATTACCGAGACTTGATTTAAATCCACAGAAAGTACTCTGGCAGTGCAAGGCTTCATTGCCTTCCACACAATTTGACCATCAGCCACACAGATAGGGACAAAAGGTAGAAGAGTCTTGATCTGCATTAATAACAAGTATATCTATAGGCTTGTTAAACAGGATGATATCCTGGAGTTTATCTCTGTGCAAGTCATCATAAATAAAGTCCCATAGCATGTCCTAGCAAGCTATTGGCCTCCCACTATGCCCCAAAAATCTCATAGCTTGTACCTGGACCTACTGGAGACACCTTTAAAGAAAATACTCAATTCATGGGAAACTTTAACAACCTTTCTATAGACTGGGAAAAATATACACTGACTCAAACTCGCAGGCACAACAATTCCTGAATTTTATTAATACAAATACCCTTGATGAGATAGTGTGTACACCCACTAGAGGTTCAAACATGCTGGACCTGGTACTCACCAATATGGGAGAGCGCTGCAACCCCCCAGTGTTACATTCTCACTGGTGAGGTCAGACCACAAAAATATTTCCTTTGAAATAAAAATCAGCTTATTAACCACAGCAAACCGTGTCATAGTTAGGAGCTATTCCAGAGCAAAGTGCATCCTAACCCCAAGATCACAGCAACCTATGAGGAATTGTTCACAGAGACCCTACACAACCATGTCAATGGCTGTATAGAGATTGCTGTATCTACTAGAAATAAGCCCAAAACAAACTCTAAAAGCAAACCAAAGTAATGGAATCCTAAACTCAACAGGGTATATAATAAAAGCAAAAAAGTCATGGCTAAAATTGGGAAGAGCAATTCCCTGTAATAATAACAACTGTCTAATTAAACTAGACAGGAAACTAAGAGAAGTAATCAAGTCCAAGAAGGCCATTCACGAGGTCAAGATAGCCTAACAGTCTAAAGACAACCACAAGGCCTTCTACAGCTTTGTCCACAATCTTTTGTACAGGAGAGCTCCAGATGTGTAAGTGTGCATGCTAAGATTGCTATGCATAAGTGCACATTTCAATAATTGGAATTTGAGCAGGGTGAAGCAGAGCCTTACCACTCTGCTCACTGCCATTGTAGGTAAGTTGTGAAATATGTGAGTGTGGATGTCCGTGTATCACTGTACAGGTTAGTACTGGGATAGTGTATGAGTGGGTCAGTGGTTGTCGGGGCATCAATGCCTGTTGTGGGTATGTGTGTGTGTATTGAGGGAATGTCACTGCCATTGTGTGCCCTTCATACAAGGCATCCTAGGATCCAGTTGTGATGGACTTTTTGCATATCCATAAAATGAATTACAGCAGAACCACTAGATCCAAAAATTTAAAATTTTGCTTGCGTTATAAATAAGACACACTGGCCAGACAGAGATGTGTGTCAGAAGATCCTCATGCTGTGGAACAGGCTGCCCATCCATGTGAAGCAGAGTCCATTTCTAACCCTTTTTAAGCGTAACTGTGACCAATAGATGGGAGATCAGAAATTCACCCCAGGTCTGGTCCCCATGTCTGTGACAGAGGCAAACAGTAACTGCCCAAACTAACATACCCCCCTCCCCATAACCTTTAGAAACTTCCTAGCTAACATACCCCTTCCAAATAAACGCCAATGATACGCAAGGACTCAATTGGGTTGGGTTGCACAGCTCGGCTTATAAAGGCCCTGGTGGTCGGTAGCCTGGTATATACCGATGAAGCTGTGAAATGGAGTGGGTCTTAACTCGTGTATATGTAGTGCTCTTGAGGTTAGATTAAAGGGAAAGAAAATCACTTTCTGATGACATTTGGTTGAGATTGTTATGTAAAGTCCGGTGTGTTTGCAATATACATCGATTCACATCTTTTCCATAAGTGCTAATTCTTAATATCTGTCAACACAAATATTCCTGTCTGATTACATCATTTCTAATAAAACTAGTTTGTGTAGATTCCCTTGATTTATATGGTCAATTAGAAGCAAAATCCATAAGTAACAGAATTCTGTGTATCCTACCCCTACTCAGATTCTATACTCTGGTTTTATCACTTGTTTTGTGTTAACTTAATTTGATAGTTCTTTCACCCAAACTTATGTACTAAAATCCCACTTTTGCACTGTTTTGTTGTGCCTTATAGTGCTATGTTCTCTTTCTGGAACCATTGGTCTGTTACTCGTAGGTTTACATTAAACACTAATTGGACTAAGGCTGGCAGGTCTTAGACCAACCTCCAGAACTTTTCAAGGTTACCTAGCTCTTCCCTCTTACTCATATTGCTTTTCAAATAAAAAACCTATTCCAGATGTCTTTTGTCATGCACTAAAGATGGTCATGTCTACAGCCCCCATCTACTGCTTGTATTTTACAGTGTTTTCCCCTCTCATATTTTTATAGTTTTGCAAGTTTTGACGGCCTTATATTTTTATCTTCCCTTCAACATTTCTTAGTGAATGTAATTCCTTTTTTTCCTATTATTTTTCTGTCAAAACATTCAGGTAGTACTCGTCCTCTCTGTGGACTTTCCACACCTCTCCCTTTTTCTTTTGGCATTATTTATTGTTGTACCAGTCAGAGTTATTGGTATCCTACTCAGGGTTTCTGGAGATAATGATTGTTATGCCTGTGTTAATTAGATTTGTTGTGTTCCTGTTCATAATGATTCTGGTCTACTTTCTGTAGGATGCATAAAAGGGAATCCAAATGACTTAATGTGTCAGTGAGGGAACTAACCTCCACTGTGCAACAGGCACAGTAAGTGTATAAAGTGTTTGAGTGAGCAGCACTTTAATGAACAATGTTGCATTTGCATCAGTTTCAAATCATCATTAAAGATAGGAAGAACATATTAGAATTAGAGAAGCTCAAAGACCGCTATTTCTATGCAGGCTTCCTGTTCTGTAACTAGATGTATGTCTCCTGTATAGGTGAAGTTTTTGTTATGCCCAAGTGTGGGGAAACTCGGTGAAAAGCTTCTTCCCATTTAGACAAGTATTCTTTTGCATGTCCTGTAATTAACAGGACCAAATATATGGTTACTCCTTTTCTTTCTAGTGTGGCTAAAGCTGCCGTAACCATTGTTTCGGAGCAGCACCCCCCCCCCGCCCTGTTTCTTTTCTGTGAGTGTTTCTTCTGTTGCTTCTGAACCTGAGTTGAGGAAGCTTTTATTGACTCCTCGCCCATTTTCTTCCTGGTCCATCATGTCAATTAGGACGTCAAGTTAGACTGTAAGACAGTGTGGCAGGCTTTTGTGAAGATGCAGCACATGTGATCTCAGGGTTCTTTCCTTGCTAACATTGGTGGAGACAAAGCCCTTTTTACCGTACTTGTTTTACCTCTTAGCCTTTATGCTTTTCCTCAGTGGGCCCCATTTCATTTCTGCTGCTCATGAGGCCGTAATTTAATCTGCAGCAATCAGTTTTGATGTTGACAGACTCTTCCAAATATCTGCTGCAGTTCCTGACTTTGATTTCTATGATGCCAGCAAGGCTTTTCTTACCAGAGCTGCTTGATGTTGGCTCTTTCAGTTTTTGGTAGATTCATTGGTTCCAGAGATTAGGCCTGACCTTAAAAGGGTTAGCATTGGTTCTAACCTCACTAGGGCTGACTATTTAAAGATCAGCCTTTCAGTACTTGGCATTGGCACTCTTGATGTCAACCTTGGCTCCAAGCAGTTCTTCAGCCCTTCTGGTAGGGGTTGAGCCATTAGAATCTGGCATGGGTTCTCTCTCCTCAGACTCATTATTAGCCACAGTTGGCCTTGCTCCAGTTTTGAGATTGAGCCTGATAAATGAGCTCAAGTTACTGATGATGACAGAGGCTTCCCTGCACTTCCCATTTTGTATGGCTGTACTCGGTATGGTTTACTGTAGAGATCAGCATTTATCTGCTCCCTTAGCCATGCACCATCCTTATCTGCATGATAAGATGGATCAGTAGGCCTTCACATTATAACCTGATCAGTCTCAAGATATGATCAGTTTTCCCTCTGTTTGAGCCATTCCTCTCAAAGAATTGGCAGATGTCAACATGCAAGTAGAAGCATGTTGATGCACTTAAAAAGTTTTCCAGCTGTGACGCAGATGAAGATGAGGAAGTACCACTCCCCCCATCTCCCTCATGTGCCCCAAATTTAAAGAAATTTTAATATGCTTTGGATTGTCAGGATACCCCTCCACACCTCTTCCTTTCCTGAACTCATCCTATATGAGGCTTTCTTGTCTTCTAAGAGATCTTCTTCGTTGGTTCCCCCAGCTGATAACATGATTGCGATGGTGGTCAGGACTACATGGTAGAACCCAACGTGGTGGTGCCCACTCAGAAAAGGTCTGAGAACTGACTCGACATATGTTGGTTGCAAACTTCTCAAGCTGACTCTGTTGTAGTGGCTGCAGCTCTCAGAAAGGTTTCAGTTTGCAGAACACAGGTTTTTATTCACCTAACAAGAAACAAGTAATCTCTGTGGTATCCCCAAACTCTCAAACAACCCACTAAACAAGTATAGTGGGTCCAAAAACAAAACAGTGTAAGAAACTTCTCTGTGTGGAAGATTTTCAATCCATATATATCTAGTTAATCACTGTATATTACTCATATATAATGGTAGTAGAAGTAGCGAACTTAAACTCATACTAAGTAAAAAAAAATAATAAAAAATATATAATTTGAAATATTATACAGCATTACTAAGTATTCAAAAGTAATCTGAGCAAGGTAGACAGTCTGTTTCCATTCAACAATGCTTTGTTAAGTACACAGACAAGCAATCCAAGTAACATAAATATAACAGAATAATAGTTTCCTCACAAGCAAAAAAAGCAGCAAGTGGTCCGTAGGGTAGTTAAGATATGTAAGGAAAACTTATACTAGTCAAGTGAGAATAAAAATCAATTTAAGGATTCTTCAGAGTATTTAGAACAGAAATCAACAAATTCCTTTAAAGCAATTGTTGGATGTTACATAAAAATCCAAGCCCATTTAAGGGTATGTCCATGATTTGATGTAAACTTTTCTGTGATGCTTTCCAGTCCATGTTTTTTTTTGCCTTAAATTTGGCTGGTGTGCTTTTAAAATTGCTGGCTATATAGGAAGGACCTCCTGAGGGAGAAACCTTCTGCAGATAGACCACAAGGTGTTATATAGAACTTTCCTAAAGTTAACAGGTAATGCTTTAAATAGTATTGCATTATCTTTATAAGTAAAAGTTCAACCCAAGATAGAAGATGCAGGGCTGTCATGACAAAGTCTGTGCTAATAGAAGCACTAGCAGCAAAATTATTGAATAAATGCAAAAAGAGTTTCCTTCTTATGAAGGACTTGAATAAGTTTAAGTCTTCAAGACAAGAACTTGATTACGGTCCAAGAAATGCAAAATTGCAATAAATTTAGTTACATTGATTTGCTGTAGTAAGCTAGACTTGTAACACCCGTGCAAGTAAAACAGCTGTTTAACTACAATTGTGTGATATAAGGCCTTTCTGATGGAGCAGAGAGAATAATCTGCAACCCACTACAGCAGTATTGAAACTACCCACCTCATGCCTAACCCATATCTTCTCTGTCCAAAAGTAGTTCAAAACATAATTGATACATCCATGTTAACTTGGAACACAGTTCTAAAACTGTCCACACTTCAGGGCTGCCTGTAGAAGGCACCAAGTTGAAACAAAAAGCTAGCACTGGTCCCATAATCTACATTTTTAAATTATCACTGAACTTTGTTTTAATTTTAAGTATGATGTGAGGATAATGATACTTTTCAAACCACATTAAAGTCTGCAGTTTGTGTTACCATCACTACATTTTTATTGCTCACTTTGTAGGCATACTCTGGGTTAACGTTACAGCTTCAACTAGATAGTAGTGGACTGCCTTTTTTTTTTTAAGTTCCTATAGTTTGTGCTAATTAAGTTGTTTCTAAAAAACTGTTTTACTTCATGTTAGCACTTGTCCGTACTTATGTTACATTTCCTCTCATCATCATCAACCTCATTTTTCTTATTTTCTACATGGGGTCAGGGTGTGGTGTTAACTGTCACCATCTCTCTTGATTCAGTGCCATGCTCCTGTCTTCTTTGACACTCATGCCTGACTTCCCAGATCTTCTCTCACACAATCCACCCACCTCTTTGCTGGACACCCTCATTTCTCTTGCCTTCTTCCTGTCTGTCCCAAATCATTTTCACCAGATTGTCTTCTGCTTTTCTGCACATGTGCCCAAACCACTGTAATCTGATGTTCTTCATGTTTCACTGTTGCAGTCATCGCATTTGGGTTATCTGTTTGCAGTAGCCCTCAGTCAGCCTGATTATCAAAATCTTGGGTCCTGCGTTGGTTGCTGGTCTCATCTTCCGTGAAGTCAGGTAGTCAGGGGTATAAAGCATGCAGCTAATGGCATTACATCAGTCTTTCTTGCCATGCGGTGCCCGAAGCAGAAGCAGTTTGCAAGTGCTGGACGGCCGACTCCTGAAATTTTCATTTTCAAGTTTCCAAACCGAAGTCTTCAACTAAAGCTAAGTACCCCGTTGGGGAAACTTTTTCTTGCTCTAAACCGATGTCAGTAAAAGTCAATAATTGTATTTCTTGTGGAAAGCAAATACCTCACAAAGATTTTCATTCGTAATGTATTCCTTGCCTAGGCCCCTGACCACAACGTACCTCGCTGTCATTTTTTTGCCTTATTTAAGCAACAAACTATTCGTCATCAGTATATTTACGCTTCTAAATATTTTGGTATGTGGTTCAGTTATCCAGATATGTCTTCATTAAGCCATCCGACTACCGTCATTCTGAAAAAACACAAAGATAAAGACAGAGACAGGCCGCCTAGGTCCAAAGCTGCCGACAACGCTTCTCCTAAGTCAGTCACCAGTTCGCCGGTACTCAGTGAGGCGCTTTCGCAGCCCCTGATACCCACTACTTCAGATTCGCAGGCCTCTACTGAGACCCATTTGGAGTCCGGTATGCCTCGAGATGCTTCAACTGTGGAACCTGCAGATTTCTCTACCTTGGATGGGTCTGGAGCCGCTGTGCAGGCACTG
Source organism: Protopterus annectens (assembly GCF_019279795.1). Lineage (NCBI taxonomy): Eukaryota > Metazoa > Chordata > Ceratodontiformes > Protopteridae > Protopterus > Protopterus annectens. The sequence continues at coordinate 320,721,604 of NC_056729.1, read as the reverse complement.
GCTTCTGACGGTGTATTCAGGCCTACTGACTTGCATATTAAACCAATGCCATCGTCCTCTTCAAGGCCTAAAACGTGAAGTATGCCTAGAAAACCGATGCCCAGACCTCATGGTCAGGCCTCTGTGCCTAAAAAACAGATGATAAGATTGGCTGAAGACCTTATTACTTTAATCAGGGGACGCCAACCTTCCCCCTCTAAGAGACCTAGGACTGAATTTGCTTATGATACTTCTGACCAGGATTCTGAAATTCTGTTTCCTCTGATGACCAGGATTTACCCTTATCTACCTATGAGGATTCTGATGCAGTGGACTCTGTTTCCTCTGCTTTCCCCCCAGAGGATTTCTCTTTTTGTGAAACTCTACATTCTCTTAGGGAGCACTTTCGCTGGGAAAGCCAGGATTACTCTGATTCTAAAAAGAGGCTTAGGGATTTCTTACTCCTGCCTCAGCACAGGCCTTTGGCTATCCCTCCTGCACTAGACATTGTTGATGATGCCTTTTCTGAATCTAGCTTGGCCCCTGACTCTTTACCTCCTGCTCCCAGAAAGCCTCATAGATATTACAGGTTTCCTGACTCTCACAAGTTCCTTTTTAAAAATCTCACTGCGGATCCTGAGACCATTTCACAGGGACCCAAGAGCATCAAGGCTACTATTGCCAAAAATCCTACCCCCCTCTGATAGACACTCCAGGGCGCTGGATAGATGGGGTAAGAAAGTATATACTTCTGCAACTTTGGCCATTAGGGCCTTAAACTGCCAGTTTCATGTGTTAAAGTATCAGCAGCATATCATTGGATTGCTTAAACAGAAAATGATGTTGATTCCTGACTGTGCTGAAAATAAGGATTTACAGGATTTAATGCATTCTGCTGAACAGGTTGGAAAGCTTACTTTGCAGTGTGGTTTTGATTCACTAGAGGCATCTTGCAGGGCTGCTGTTACTGGGTCTGTACTTAGAAGGCATGCTTGGCTTAAGGGACAATCTTTGCCAGATCATGTTAAAGCTAAATTGCTAGATGCTCCCTTAAATCAGGACTGCCTGTTTGGAAACAAAGCAGAAGTTCTTAAAAAGATGAAGGAAAAAGCTAAATCTGTGCAAACTGTTAAAGATTTCCTACAAGTACAACCGCCGAGATTTAGTAGGCATTGGCCCTCTAAGAATTGGACCTCTTCCAGGCCTTCTCAGTTCAAACCCAGAACCAGCAGAACACCCAGGCTTCAGTCCCAGGGTACGCACAGGACTAAACAGTGGGGGGCTCCCACTTCCAAATCAGGGAGTAGTAAGACTCCTCCCTATGGTAAACTGTCTCAATGACTTAACTTTAAAACTTCCAAGCACTTCTCAACTGACTGCTCCTTTAGGGGGAAAGATTGCTGTGCAGGGAAAAAACTGGGAACTCATTACCCAGGACAAGTAGGTGTTAAATATAGTTTCACAGGGATACAGATTTCACTTCTACACATTACCAACCCCAAATGGTTGGCCAGATCTACCCCCAAATCAGTGGCAGAGGCTCAAAAGCAAGTACTCTCTCTCTTAAGCATAAAGGCAATTCAAACTGTACCAGAAGAGGAAAAGGGACAAGGTTTCTCCTCAGAACTTTTCCTGGTACCCATAAAAGACAACTCTTGGTGTCCTGTCCTGGACCTTTCCATATTAAACACCTTTTTGGTAATTCCAAAATTCAAGATGCTAACTCTTCACTAGTTGTGTCATATGCTAAGCAAAGATGCCTGGTTGGCAACACTGGATTTAAAAGAAGCCTACCTGCACATCCCAATCAGGGAATCCTGCAGCAGATACCTACGATTCAAAGCAGGCTACATGCACTATCAGTTCTCTCCACTGCCCTTTGGCTTATCTACTGCACCCAGGGTATTCACAAAGTGCCTAGCTCCAGTCATTGCATTTTGCAGGCAAAGAAATATTCAAATATACCCATACCTGGACTATTGTCTAATTCAGGCAGAAAGCCAGGACATACTTTTGAATCATCTGGGATTTGTACAAAAGATACTAACTTGTCTGGGGTATACCATAAACGAAAATAAATCACATCTGGTACCTTGTCAACAAATTATATTCCTGGGAGCAAGCTTGAACACAACTTCCCAGATGGCTTTCCTCACGCCAGAGAAATAAATTAATTTGACAACTTACTTCAAACTAATGGCCACAAAAACCCTGCTATCTGCAAGGCAAATACTGCAAGCCTTGGGGTTCATGGCCTTCTGCATTCTACTAATTCCATATGCAAGACTGCATATATGGAAACTACAATGGTATCTAAAAAGCCTATGGTGTCAACATTCTCAGGATCTAGAAGCAGTGATCCCTATCGTACCTTGCCTACAGTTAGAGTTCCTTTGATGGGCAGAGGCCTGCCACCTAAACAAGGGACTACCATTCACTCTACCCCCCTGACACCCAAATCCTAACAACAGATGCATCAGACTATGCATGGAGGGCTCACCTGGCAGGGAAGTGTATTCAGGGTAAATGGAACCATCAAAGTCAAATGTACCTGCATATCAGTCAAAAAGAAATGTTAGCTGTACAGAATGCTCTGACAGCCTTCAAGGACCACATTCTTCCAGGACAGTTAATGGTAAGGATGGACAATACCACTGTTATGTGGTACATAAACAAGCAGGGGGGGTACGCATTCTTACCCCCTCTGCAGACTAGCCATGGCTCTGTGGAACACAGCCTTGAGCTACCAAGTGCATCTACAGGCTCAGTTCCTGTCAGGAAAACTAAATACACTGGCAGACGAACTAAGCAGAAATCTCATGGACCCACACGAAACTGGAACCAAAGATTTTCAACATGTTGATAAACAAATGGGGGAGCCGAGATATAGACCTGTTTGCCTCCCCCCAAAACTACCAACTGGACAAATTCTGCACAAGGACTCCCCACAAACAAGCTTGGAAAACGGATACTCTGTCCTTCAGCTGGAAACATCTATCAGTTTATGCCTTTCCCCCTCTGCCTCTCCTCTCTGAAGTACTACTAAAGATCAAACAGGACAAACCAAGGACGATACTGATTGCACCAGACTGGCCACGCCAACACTGGTACCCCCTCTTGCGCAGTTTGTCACTGCTGTCTCCATGGCACCTGCCTCAGACCCCTACCCTGCTGTCACAACAGGAGAGCCAGATTCTGCACCCTCAGCTTCAAACCCTGACCCTGACAGCCTGGCTAATTTCCTAGTCTCTCCATTACCACCTCTCAGTAAACAAGTGTTGGATGTCATTTTGGAGGCAAGGAGGCCTAGTACTAGAAAATCTTATACTGAAAAATGAAAAAGATTCTGTGCCTGGAACCAAACTCAAGGGATGGGCACAGCAGTAGCCAATTTACCTCAGATTCTTCAGTACTTAACTGAGATGCTTCATTAGGGCCTTTCTTTTTCCTCCATCAAAATTCACGCCTCAGCCATTTCAGCTCATTACAACAGAGAACTACCCCTCTTCTCTCATCTGCTGCTCAAGAAGTTCCTCAGAGAGGCCAAAAACTTAAGACCACTCAGGAGTACCCCAACTCCAGCCTGGGACCTTAACTCTGTATTGGAAACACTCATTCTTCCTCCTTTTGAGCCAGCTGCAAATGCAGAGTTAAAATTTCTTTCTTGGAAAACAGCCATCCTTTTAGCAATTACTTCAGCAAGAAAGGTATCTGAACTACAGGCCCTTAAAGCAGTGGAGCCTTTCATCATCTTTCATGTGGACAGGGTGTCCCTCAGGACCAGTCCTTCCTTCATGCCCAAGGTGGTATCCAGTGTGGCTCTTAATCGATCCATTAATTTGCCAACCTTCTTTTGTAATCCACAGAACAAAGGGGAATGGATACTGCACTCCTTAGATGTGCACATACAACTTAGATTTTACTTGGACAGGACTAACCCTCAAAGGAAATCTGAGCAACTGCTGGTGGCATTTGCTGCAGGGGCAGAGGGCAAGTCTATTTCAAAGCAAACCATTTCTAAATGGATAGGCCACTGCATTCATTTCTGCTATAAGCACCATGGAAAACCTATCCCACAGAGGATTAGACCCCATTCAACCAGGGCTGCATCTACCTCTACAGCCTTTCTCAGAGGTGTACCTACCAGGGACATCCTAGAAGCTGCTACCTGGAGTTCTGTACATACCTTCACCAAGCATTATCATTTACCAATTTTCTCTAAATCCAGAGCTGGCTTTGCCACTGTAGTTTTGCAGGGCCTTATAGCTGGGCCTAATGCTATCTAAATGCCTCCCATCCTTAGCTTTGGGAATCTACCCAAATGCGATGACTGCAACAGTGAAACATGAACAACATAGTACAGTTGTGTACACTTACCATAAATGTAGATATTCAAGTGTATTCACTGTTGCAGTCCTGGTTACCCTTCCTCCAGCCCCCTGACTTCTTTTGGCTGTACCTTTACTCTCCTGTACTATGCTTAAAAGCTTTTTGGTGTATTTGCTTTTTTGTTGAAGGTGTAACCTTGTATATACATATATATATATATATATATATATATATATATATATATATATATTTTTTTTTTTAATTGGTTCTCATTAGGGGGGCACCTGACATCTGGGGCAAAAAAAACTGATGTAAAGGCGTCGGCTATATGCTTTATACCCCTGACTACCTGACGTCATGGAAGATGAGACAGAAACCGACGCAGGACCCAAGACTTTGATAATCAGGCCGACTGAGGGCTACTGCAAGCAGATAACCCAAATGTGATGACTGCAACAGTGAATACACTCGAACATCTACATTTATGGCAAGTGTACACAACTGTACTTTCTCTTTGATCTTTTCTGCAGTTGGAACGACTTTGGCTTCTGCTCTTATGTCCTCATTTCTTCATCTGTCCCACAGTGTACATCCCACCATTTCATTTCCATCACTTATAGCTTCCTCCAACTGCTCTGCTTGTACTGCCCAGGTTTCTGTACTGTGCAGTAGCACTGGCCGCACGATTGTTTTGTGCACCTTACTTTACAGCTTCTTTGGCATTCTTCTGCAACACACTACACCTCACACTCGGTGCCACTTCCTTTCTCCTCAACCACCCCTTGCAATTACTTGAAGCTGTTAACTGTTCCACTATCTTCCCTTCTATCTCAATTTTCATCTTCTTCTGATTTCCCAAATTTGCTGTCACTACGACAGTCTTATCTGTAGTCAGTTTCATCCCATGTGCCTTCAGTTTTGCATTCATTCCCCTATCCTTTGCTGAAGTTCTAGCTCACAGTCTGCCTGTAATGCCACATCATCTGCATACAGCAACTTTGTTGATCTGTCCCCTCTGGCCTGCCTGCTAATGTAATCCATCACGAGTATAAACAGCAGTGGGTTCAGCGATGAACTCTGATGCACACCCACTCCCACTGGAAACCGCTGTGAGACCAAGCATTGTTCATACTTCAGTTATTGGGTCCTTGTATATAGCCTGCACTACTAATTCTACCACTGTTTATCAGACTTTGAACCTCCACAGGACTGCCCAAATTAGCTTTCTTTGGACCTCGTCATATGCTTTCTACAAGTCTAGGAATGCCCAGTTGGAATTTTTCCTCATGTCTAGCTCCTTCTTAGCTGTCTGTCTCACTGCAAACATTGTTCACAGCAGGGTTGTGATAGTGAACAGAAGAGTACATTCAGACAGCAGTTGCAGGACCTACCAGATAAAGCAGGACAACAGCATTTGGTATTGTTAATGGGTGACCTGAATGCACATATCAGGGCAGACAGAACAGGATATGATAACTGCCTGGGTCCACATGAGTGGGGCAGCAGGAATAAAGAAGGAGAGGTCATTCTAGACTTCTGTCTGGCAAATGGCTTAATATTAACCAACACATGGTTCAGAAAGAGAGACTGTCACAAGATCACATACAAGAGTGGCCAACATGCAACTCAGGTAGACTTCTTTCTAGTAAGGACAGAACACTGGGGTAGAAACAGTGGTTGCAAAGTCATCCCAGTGAAACAGTAAGCCCACAGCATAAACCACTGCATGCCAAAATCTGCTGCAAGCAGTGGTCAGAGAAGGCTCTTTGGTCAACAGAGATCAGGCTGAAGACCTGGAAGTTGATTGGAGAGAAAGAACAACAGTTCAAGAAATTACTCGGGGCTTTAGCACCCCAAGAAGAGGAGGAAATAGCTGGACTTGAAGAAGAATGTCAGCACCTCAAAACAGCATGTGTGAGGATTACAGAACAGATGTGGCCAAGACAGGTATGGAAATAAGATACACAAGGAAAGCTGTTAGTTGAATGTAGAAGTCTAGGAAGTCGTCAAAAAAAAAAGGAGTGCAGTAAAAAGTGGGAGTTAGAAAAGACGGGCCAGGCTATGAAGGAATGCTGATTGGCTAACAAAGAGGCTAAGAAAGGAGTTGCAGTAGCAAAGAACAGGGCATCAGAGAGAGTCTACCAGTTTCTGGAAAGGGGCTCAGTAGGTGGCACAAATAAACAATATCAGGTTGCAAGGCAAAGACAGAAAGATAAAGAAGATAATCATGCACCCTTCGTAAGGAATGCCAGCAACAGCCTGCTCACCAATCCACAGGACATCAAAGGAAGATGGAAGGAGTACTTCCAGCAGCTTCTGAGCGAAGTAAACCCCACAGAAGCTGTACTGCCCCAGACATAGCCTACAATGAAAGAAGAAGAGGAGCCCCCCCATAGAAGAAGTAAGAACAGCACTAAAGAAGTGAAGTTAGGGGCAGCAGCAGGCTCGGATGAAGTCACAGCAGATATGGTAAGGATGCTGTGTTAGATAGGGGAGAAATAGCTCCTGAGTATACTCAGCAGTTTGTAGAGAAAGACATATCCCAGATGCCTGGAGAATAAACACACTCATGACAGTGTACAAGAAGAAAAGGGGAAGCCCACAACTGTGGGCAGCACAGAAGTGTCAACCTCCTGTCACACTGCATGAAAGTTCTGGAGAGGGAGATTGATAAACAGATTCAGAGAGTAGTAGAAAGAAAGATGGGAAATGAGCAGTTTGGATTTAGATCAGGATGCAGCACAAATGACCCAGTGTTTACATTTTTTTCTGTCTAGTGCTTATTTATTTTTCAAGTCTTTGCCATACTTCATGCTTATTTGTATGACACCAGACACACGGGAGACCAAAATTAGTATGTACTAAGTTGTTACATTTATTTTCCATTCCACTTGCAAAGCACAAGTATAGACGGACATATTTGTCATCAGGATCACATTTAGCACAACACTGTCCTAGAGCACTGTGGGAAGCCACTTTACATTTACATAGATGTGATCAGTGTAGCTAAGTTTGCCTAAATCATCAAGGTGATCTAACATCAGCACATCTCTCCTATTTTAAGAAGAGAATGAAATTATCTTTTGAGATTTGAGACATTGTGCACATTCATACACATAACATTTCCAAGCATATTGCATAGCTTGTGCAAGTGTTAGGACACGTTTTTTCACAAATCACGTATGGAAAGGAGATTCATGTCACTGTGAATGGGTCAATACCTAATTGCAAAATGTCCTGTTTTAAAAATGGAAATATGTACAGTGTCCAAGCCTTACTTGGTGCACACATCTCTTCAAACAGGTTGGCATGTGCTTGTCAAGATCAGGAAAGATAAATTTTCAGCAGATATTTTGCAATATTTGACAAACACAAGGCATGATTTTTGCCAGGTCAAAAATTTAACAGTTCACAGATAGCAACATTTGATGGTTGTTAATGCTAGGAGCATTAATAATATTTTTATTGGAATATTTGCTGCTTATTATCTTGTTATCGTTTGTGAAACATAGTTAAAGAATGGTGACTGGAAACCAGTTCTGTCAGGGTATAAATTATTTTACTGTAACGGACATTCTAACAAACAAATCAGGTTGAGGTGTTATGAATGGGATTAAAGATAGATGTTAAGTTGTCTATCTCGCCTTCATTCTTGCTGGATGGGTTCGGAGCCGACCTCGGCTCCGACTCGGCCACTCTAAAAGCTCGAGAGTTGGTTCCACTGGCTCGAGGCTCCCCTTATATCCCACAATGCTAGGCGTGAGTTACCTCAGATCTCGTTTGCCGCTACAGCATCGAGGTGTTGGTTTTTCTACCGGCTTGTTGGTAAGTGTATTTCTGTAAAATTAGAATACTTTAAACCCTATATTTTTAAGTTTAAATATATTTCCCTTAGTTTAGTGGATTTCTACCCCTGTTTTCCGGAAAATCCCGTTTTTTTCCCACAAGAACTTTTAAAGTTCTCTCTCGGCCTTCTGGCCTTTCCCCATCCCCTAGTGGTGTGTGTGTGTTGCTCTTAATTAAACTTTTAGTTAATTGTTTTATTTTGAGTTTTAAAATTAAGATTAGTGTAATCAGTGTGTCTGACTGAGTGTGTGTGATTACACTTTCTTGTCTAGGATGTCTAAAGACTCAAAGGTTCAGGCTTCAAGAAGTGTGATGCGTGCTGTCAGAAAATGTCTCTGACAGACGGTCACACTTCTTGTGTCTACTGGGGCCTTTGCACCTGCAGGACTCCTGTGCTGTATGCCATGGCTTCAGCCCCAGGGTCCTGCAGGAAAGAAAGAATAAGTTGATCCTAAGGGGTCTACTTAAGCCTGAGGATTCCCTTTCTGTCTCTGGGAAGCCCTCTAAGGCTTCTAGGTCCTCGGCTCCAGCTTCTGAGCCGAGACCTAAAGCTACAAAACCTATGTCTGCATCGGCTCCGGCTGGAACCAATGAATCTACAGCTTCTGTGGTTCCCTCGGCTCCGGCTGGAGCCGAGGTAGTAGAAATTCCCTTGTCGGCTCCGACCAGACCTTCGGAGCCGACATCTAGGAAGAGATCCAGGTCACCATCCCTTGGCTCCGTTCATTCGGCTCCAGCATCTCCTCTGCTGTCTGAACGGAGCCATAAATCTCACTCCTCTAGGTCATCGAGGCTGTCAGATCATGACCTCCAGAGGGTAGTGAGTCAACTTCTTAAGTCCGAGGCACTGGCCCAAATGCTTCAGAGCCCGACTCATCAGTCGATGCCTGCTCCTGTCCATCAATATATTCCTCCTCCGACTCCGTTGAGCTCGGAGCCGGGGCGTTTCGGAACCGAGACTGTGGTAGCGTCGGAGCCGATACAACTGTCTTCGGCCCGTGCCGGCTCCGATTTCTTCTTTCGAGGATTCTCGGCGCCGGACTTCCCTCGGCTCGAGGGGTGAGTGGCATCGGACCCTTGTCCGACCCCGCTCTTCCTCTCGGAGCTTCGGCGCTGGTGAGTTCGGCTCCGACATCGGCCTCGGAGCCATCACTGTCGGTGCCGAGGGGGGTTCTCAGCTTCTCGGAGCGGGGACCTCTGGCTTTGCCTGACAGGGGTGCATTCGAGGTCATGCGGAGTGTGTTAGAGCCTGGCTCTACTCCACAGTCAGCTCCGTCCGCCCCTCCCTCTACGGTGCCTCAGGTCAAGTCGACTCACTCCCTCATCCCGGACCGCAGAGAGCCAGCTCCTCAGGAACCCCTGTGGGATTTCATCCTCTTCCGAGGCCTCCTGATTTGGCAGAAGAGCCCCTCGGAAGAGGAAGTGTAAGAGGAAACACATTGACTCACCTGAGTCCATCACATCTGACACAGATTTAGATGATTCCGAGGGTTCCCCCGTTCCCCTTCTGAAGATGTCTCTTTTGCAGACATTCTCGAAATCCTCAAACAGAGGGGAAATTGGCCAGCCCTCAACCCTTCGGAGGATGAATCTGTGTACCTTGAGGCGTTCGGCTCTCGTCCTTCCACCTCCTGGGTGTCTCCCCTTGACCCCCTCATGCAGGTGGTAGCTAAAGGCATGGACGGCTCCTGATTCAGTGGACCCCACTCCCAGGAGACCTTCAAAATTCATAACGGCACCAGCAGACAAACAGTTCTTGACAAAAGGAGTCTCTGTGGATGCTATGGTGGTAGCTGCTGCCACTAAGAAGGAACTAGCTGATCCTTCAGTACCTGTCCATCCACCTAACAAGGAATCTAGGTCCATGGACAGGTACGGGAAGTGGATGTTCTCGTCAGCGACATTTGCTATGCGTTCGCTGAATTACCTGTGCCATTTTACTCGTCTTCAAAGGGACTTGATCAAAGAAGCGAGTGACATGTTGAAGGACCCTACAGCTGCGGGTTTTCAAGATAAGATGAACACTCAGCTGGCTACCCTTAACTCCATAGCCAACTCCTCCATGCGCCTCCTTTCTTATGCGGCTGATGGAGCGAGTAGGGCCGCAGGGACGGGTGTGGCCTTACGTAGGCATGCCTGGATGCGGCTATGCAATTTTGCGGACCCCTTCAAGACGTCTTTCACTAATTCCCCGTTTGATGGATCATCTCTCTTTGGTCCTCAAGTGAAAGAAACCTTGACTAGGTGCGAGACTGATGGCAAGACTCTTTCTGCCGTCGGAGTCCGTTTTTCTACTCCTTCTAGACCTTACCCCAAAGGCCAGAAAAGTGGGAAAATGTGGTTCCGTAAACAATCTCAAGGGACTTCGCCTGACGACAAAGTCGCTTCTCCGCCAGAGGCAGAGGCGGAATAACAATGGTAGACGCCGCCTCGGCAGGGGCTCCGCAGAACCAGGGCAATCGAGAAGCCTTCTCTGATAAGCCCTTTCAGCATCCCTGAGGTGTTGCCCGACTGCCCACCTTCGGAGGCAGTCGGGGGAAGATTGTCACTGTACCCAGAAGCCTGGCTATCCCTGACTCAAGACAAATGGGTACAGTCCGTCATTTCGAAGGCTATTCTATCCCCTTTCTTCGCATTCGAACCAATCAAAAATCCCTTCCAGATGTTCCACCGCTCAAAGGGATCTAGCGGTTTTGGAAATTTCAAAGCTGCTTGCAAAAGAGCAATTCAACCAGTTCCAGCAGACCAGCAAGGATCCGGAATCTACTCAAGGTTCTTTTAGTTCCAAAGAAAACAGCGGACTGGAGACCAATTTTGGATCTCAGTATCTTGAACAGATCAGTCAAGAAAACAAGATTTTGGATGGTCACGCTGCAGTCCATCCTTCCCCTATTGGGAAAAGGAAACTGGATGTGCTCTATAGACCTTCAGGATGCGTACTATCACATAAAAATGAACAGACGCTCCAGAAGATTCCTCCGCTTCAGGCTGGGAACCAGTCATTTTCAATTCAGGGCCCTGCCCTTTGGTCTCACCACTGCCCCCCGGGTGTTTACCAAATGCATGGCAGTGGTAGCTTCTCACCTGAGATGACAAGGATTCCAGGTGTTTCCATATTTGGACGACTGGCTCCTCACAGCTCCCACCAAGCATCTCCTTCTGATGGCCAGGGATTACACCTTTCGCATTTGTCAAAAGTTAGGCATTTCAATAAATTGCGAAAAGTCTGTTTTGTCGCCTTGTCGTACTATTACCTTCATAGGCGCAAATCTAGACACAGTAGACATGTCTGCGAGACTAACAGATCAGAGAATAACAGACATACACAAACTGGTCTCACTCCTTTTCAACAACAACAGAATCAAAGCCAGGTTAGTGCTGAAAGTGTTGGGAATTATGGCGGCCATACCTCTGCTTCCATTAGCCAGATTCCACATGCGAATCCTTCAATGGATGCTCTTTACACAATGGTCATACCAGCAACTTCCAATGTCCCACACCATTATGATCACGCAAGCGTGCAGAAATCATCTCATGTGGTGGAGGTCTTCCCCTCAGCTCTTGTTGGGAAGACCCTTTGTTCCACCCCCTCCAGTTGCTATTCTGACAACGGACGCCTCCCTGATCGGGTGGGGGGGGCATTATCAGGGCAGGACGGTCCAGGGCACATGGCAACCAAACGAATGCCACTTGCACATAAATGTTCTGGAGATGAGAGCAGTGCTTTTAGCGTTGCAAGCCCTTCAAGACTCTCTTCCCTTGGGAACGATTGCAATCCAGACAGACAATATGTATGTAGTGTGGTACATCAACAAACAAGGCGGAACCAGGTCCTACCCCCTGTGTCGAGAAGCACTCAGATTGTGGCAATGGGCGATTTCTTCTCAGCGGTTTCTGATAGCAACGCACATCCCGGAAGTCCAATCAAATCGCGGACAAGTTGAGCAGAGCTATCCTCATGCCTCACGAGTGGTCTCTGAAAGACTCTGTTGTGAGAGAAATTTTCCTCAAGTGGGGTCAGCCTTGCTGCGATCTTTTTGCTACTCCCCAAAACAGCAAGTGCAGAGATTATTTCACTCTATTCCCTTTACCAGGCCAACCCAGCAGAGACGCTCTAGTCCAGGTTTGGCCCCGGGGACTTCTGTATGCATTTCCTCCCTTCCCACTAATCTCTCAAGTGATACAGAAAGCTATCGCTCAGAAGGCCTCATTGATCCTCATTGCTCCTTACTGGCCTCGACAGGTGTGGTTCCCCTTTCTACATCAATTTCTATTGAGCGACCTTGGCATCTGGACCTAGTTCCAGATCTTTTGATCCATCAGTCGGGTCAGTTACATCGCTCCCTCCCCTCTCTGAACCTCACTGCTTGGTTCCTCCAGTTCCAACCTTAGCCAGGCTTCCTCAATTATCTCACTCCGTTCGAGATATTTTGATAGCTTCCCATAAATCTTCCACTCGGAAGATTTATTTGAGTAAGTGGAAACGCTTCACATATTGGGCTCAAGGAAGGGACATAGATCCTTTCACTGCTTCCATCCAAATAATCCTTGATTTTCTAGCTGAACTCTTCCATGCAGGTTCATCTCCTCTACTCTTAAAGTTCAATTGGCAGCTATTTCTAACTTTCATGTGGGTATTTCTGAGTCTGCCTTAATGTCCCACAAGCTTTGCAAAGCCTTTTGAAAGGAGTTTTTCTTCTCAGACCTCCTATAAGAAATCCTCCTTCTCCTTGGGACCTAAATTTAGTTCTTACTTCTTTGATTCTTCCCCCTTCGAACCTGCAGCCTCCTGTTCTTTAAAATTGCTATCATGGAAGACTCTCTTTCTGGTAGCTATTACTTCAGCTAGAAGAGTTTCAGAACTTCAAGCACTCAGCTGTCGACCTCCTTATCTATTGTTTCATAAGGACAGGGTATCCTTACGAACGAACCCGTCCTTTTTGCCTAAGGTAGTCTCGACGTCAAATCTAAATCAAAGCATTGACCTCCCTGTCTTTTTTCCAGAATATTCCAATAGGTCTGAACAAAAATTACACTGGCTGGATGTTCATCGTCAGTTGAGGTACTATTTGGATAGAACAAAACAATTCAGAAAATCTGACCAGCTGTTTGTCTCCTATGCAGAAGGCAGAAAGGGACTTTCAGTTTCAAAGGTATCATTATCTAGATGGCTAACATCTCTGATTTCCCTTGTATATGAAATTAGACACCAAAAGCTGCCTAATAAACCTAAGGCCCATTCCACCAGAGCTTTGGCTACTTCTTTAGCCTTCCAAGACAGACTGCCTATTGACACCATTTGTGCAGCGGCTACTTGGGCTACTCCTCACACTTTCATTTCTCATTATAAGTTGGATTTAGCTTCTAGGCATAGAGCTAACTTTGGTTCCACTGTTCTCAGGAGTCTGTTCCGTTAGGCCACCCGGGACAAGGTGCTAGGGACGCGGTCCCATCCAGCAAGAATGAAGGCGAGATAGACAACTTAACATAAAGAAGTTATGTTCTTACCATAACGTTCCATGTTAGTTGTCTTCTTCTTGCCTTCTTCTTGCGTCCCACCCTCCTGCCCCCTGGCCTGGACAGACCTAGAGGAGTTGTGATTGTGACCTCTCTTTCTACCACCTCTGTACTTTAGGTATATGCTCTGCTGTGCATATTTCCTGGATCAGGATGTAGGTCACCTTTCTCTTCTCCCTTATTTATAGAGGTGGACTTTGTTACTAATTATTCTATTACTATTATAGGCTGGGCCTAGCTTACAAACGAGATCTGAGGTAACTCACGCCTAGCATTGTGGGATATAAGGGGAGCCTCGAGCCGGTGGAACCAACTCTCGAGCTTTTAGAGTGGCCGAGTCGGAGCCGAGGTCGGCTCCGAACCCATCCAGCAAGAAGAAGGCGAGAAGAAGACAACTAACATGGAACGTTATGGTAAGAACATAACTTCTTTTTATGAGACCTGTATTTATTGGGAGGCCGCGGTGGTGCAGCGATTAGCATTGCCACCTCACAGCAAGAGGTTCTCTGGGTCGATCCTCGGCTGGGGTGCCTTCTTTGTGGAGTCTGCATGTCCTCCCTGTGGTCACGTGCATTTCCTCCGGGTGCTCCGGTTCCCTCCCACATCCCAAAGACATGCTGTAGGTGGATTGGACACTCTAAATTGGCCCTAGGTGTGAGTGTGTGCGTGTGCCTTCTGTGGAAGGTTGGTTGCCGGGCTGGCAACTCGACACCGTAAAACTCCACTGCCAATCATGAGAGGACAGGTGATCTGCTGTGGCGACCCCTAACCGGGAAAAGCCGAAAGAAGAAGATGAGACCTGTGTTTATTGCATGTTCAGTGATAACACCAATACTATAGATTGTGTAACTGTTACAATAAAGACAACCCTGGAACATATAACAACCACCAAGTCAAGTGCTGATGACCTAGATGAATTCATGTATTTTTTGTACGAAATAGAGGGAAGAATAAAAGTGGCTGGGAACTTAAATTCACAGAAACAGACTGGAATAAGTTTGATTCAGCAACATTAGTAAGGAAATTATTAGCAACATATATTCAGGAGCAATTGCTTCAGATTGTTAAAAAAAAAAAAAAAAAAACTAGGGATGAAAACATACTAGAATTGTTTGTGTTTCTAAAGGAATTACAGTTAACTTTATGTCAAGTTTTACCACCATTGATGTGCAATGATCATGGGGTTTTAAAGGTTAATTTGTTGCTAGTTAATCCTGCCAAACTGAAATCTGTACCAGTGAACAGAGGATTAATAACAGATTATATGGAAGCAAAACAGTATGTTAAACAAATTGGAGTGATATGTTAAGTAGAAAAACTGCAAAAGGAATGTGAAAAGTTTTGGAAAAGAAATTGTTTGAATGTAAAACATCAAAAAAAAAAAAAAAAAAAAGAAGTTGTTGTTGTTGTGTCTTTCGGCATTTCCTGGTTAGGGGTCGCCACAGCGGAACTCCGGTCCACTAATGATTGGCAGTTGATTTTTACGTGCTGAGCCCTAACGCACAACCTTCAACGAAGGTATGGCCATTCATGCATATCTCCACGCAGAAGACGCTCTAGCTGAGAGTCGAACAGGTCAGCGTCTTACTGTGAGGCGACAACGCTACAAAAGAAGTAAACATCATAATCTAGGCACACAACGTTTAGGGGGATATATTTCCAAAAGAATGAGATACTTGATTAAGGTAAGAGACAAAAAATATAAGAAATGGAAAAGAGGTCTAACTACAACTTTGAAAACTGAAATAAACAAGCTGGACAAACAAATCAGGCATAGTGTGAGACAAGATCAAGAAAATTTTGAAGAAAATTTTTATAAAGATACTCAGCATAATAGAAACCATTGTATAGATAGATACATAAGATTTGGCAGAAGTAAAGTCATACACATTGATAAACTGTATGTAGATTCTAAAATTCATTCTCAGAAGCAATAGATTATAGATATGTTTACAAAATCTTATGCAAAACAGTTTGACTCCACAAAAGGGGTGATAAGTTGTCCTAGTTTCATCGAGGTAACCTCAGATACTGAAATCGAATTAGGTTATAATGAGAAAGATCTATGCAAACTGGATCTAAACAAAGCATAGAGAGGAGATAGAATTAGTAATGATGACCTGAGAACACTAGCAAGAACTTAACAGCACCATTGTATGTATTAGTGACTAGGTTGTATAAATATGGGGAGATTCCTCAAGATTGGAGACATATACTTATTAAACCGGTCTCTAAGGAAAAGGGGGAGTATGACAAACCGAGTCATACAGACCCTTAAGACTACTTTTATGTTGTGAAAAGTAATGGAAAGGGCAATATCGGATAAGTTAATGTCAGAATTGGAAGGGTTGAGACTTTAAATCATATATCAACATGCATATGTTGAATATAGATATGTTAACACCTGTAACAGCTGTGAATGGAAAATTATGCTATGATGTAATTTTTACAGATTTAACCTCAGCATTTGACAGGGTCATACACAAAACACTGATCAGTAAATTAGAACAACTAGGTACTGATGCACTCTTGATAAGATGGATAGCTGCGTGGCTTACAAATAGACATGGTAAGTATCAAACAGCAGTTGGACAGGTGAAATTCTTGTTTAAAGTCATGGTGCCCCACACAGGGCTCTGTCCTAGGCCCATAATTGTTTAAATTGTATCTTTTATATATATATATATCTTTTTCATTTGGAGTGTTCTACAGTCTGTTTTAAGATGACTTGAAATGGAATACATCTGTTATAGATAGGGCTTGTCAACAAAATAACTTGACTAAATTGACCATTTGGACACAGGAGAATAATGCGCTGATAAATACATCAAAAACTAAGCATGTGAGATTTGGGGGACATAAATTGAAAGGTGAATATTTAATACAGCACGCAGTGATTGAAACTGTAGACTTATTTAAGGACCTGGGTATATGGTTAGATACAGGTTTTTCTAATCATCTCAA
Organism: Protopterus annectens; assembly: GCF_019279795.1. Taxonomy (NCBI): domain Eukaryota; kingdom Metazoa; phylum Chordata; order Ceratodontiformes; family Protopteridae; genus Protopterus; species Protopterus annectens. Next base: position 320,704,969 of record NC_056729.1, on the reverse strand, counting down.
ACCAATTGATTAATGATAGTTATAGAAGTGTAGGTTGTATAAAAAGATATATAAACTCTAGAAAATAAGAAATGAAATAATTGTTTGTTAGTTACTTAAGACCCAAACCTGAGTATGGAATAACAATATGGAAGCCTTAAAAGAAAACAAGCATGCGTAAACTGGAAAGAGTATACAAGAAATATAGCAAGGACATCCATGGATGTGAAAATTTAAGTTGTTATGAAAGACTAAAATATGTGAACTTGTACTGTTTCATAGAAGTATTTTAAGTGAAGACCTTATTCGGTTATATAGGACATTTAGAGACAGCTGCCTCTGGGAATGTTTGGGGTTATCAGAACGTAGTAGAGAATCATCAGTCAGCTTATGTAGAAGATTCTATAGGAACGAGATGTGTACTAACTGGGTCTCTGAGAGAGCAGCTGATGCATGGAAGAGACTACCAAATTACATTGTTTAGATATTTTTAAGAACAGCCTGGACACTTATTATGGGAACAACTGTTTTGTTATATTGTCAGGCTAGAAAGGCTTTAAAGTCTGTGCTTGAAATACTTGTATGTATGGAATATAAGCACATACTTTTAATTCTAAAAAACCTGCGGTATCGAATACATTTAGAATTACTTTGTAATAGTTTACATTTCTCACTCACTCAGGAATTAGTAGGTCTTTAGCAGTCTGTAAACATACTTTCCTGTTAGCAGTCATGTTGTTACTCATCTGTTTTTGAAACCATTAAGGGTCTTGGTGCCTCTCTGGAAGTTTATCTCACTGAAGTAACCCTTACATGTTCTGGACATGAAGGGATTGCCTTTTTGACAAGTTGGTATTAGTTAATGTTTTTATTTCAGGTACAGTGTGACTAGTCTGTTCAGAGACCCTCACTTCCTTGGATTCACCAGGTTGTGGTGATCGATCATTTGATTATGATAATTGTGTGTGTGGTTCAGACATCTCAGGAATGCCTTGGATGTATTTTAGATTTCTGCTTAAAACAGCTTCATCATCTATTTGGATTGCATTTGATCTTGGTTTTGCAGAGTTGGTAGTAGTCATACCTGTTGTCTTCCTTCATTTTTTCCTAATTTGAGATGAACTATCTAACTCAGGTTTAGGTCAGGCAAAGTATGAATTGAATGTCTTTTGTCATAAAATATCTGTGTGTAGATTTGAACCTTTGGCCATTTGGTGTGAAAGTCTAATATGAAATGGTCTTTGGCAACAAATTTGTCTCAGGCATTGGGAGTTGTAGTTTGCATCAGTTATGCAGGACTTATTCTGTCTGCTGTATGTGGCATTGCTTTGTAGGACATGACACCTGTGTATGGATCTGGCTGATTACGAATTTTCTTAGCCATGTGTACTCTAGACCCATTTTAATGACAGTGGAGGTGTTGAATTAGATTGTCAGCTGTTTAATTGCAAATTCAGCTATTTTTCATTTGTGACATAAGTAGGACATGTTAGAAGTATAGGTATGTATCTCAAATATTACCCCTTCTGTGGAACAGCTTTCTCATCTATGTAAACCAAAGCTCATCCCGAATGCTTTTTAAATGTAAATTGGATGAATGGATGGCAAATTGCAAATTTACCCCTGGTTTGGCACCTAGGTGCCTAAATGACAGGGGCAGCCTGTGAACCCTTGATGTGTACAAGCCTATGTTGTAGCCATAAAATTCCTGGGGGTATTGACATATGTCAGCAGTATTTTGGTAAATTTGGTGTTGGCCTGAGTAGGCTTAAAATGGCTGTAATGCCAGAAACCTAGTAACCACCCATGCACCTGTTAGGAAGGAGTGACTGTAAGGAAGCATTTCTTCTTATCCCTCCTTTGCAGCACAAATGTAATTAGCTATATAAACTTCAGGGTAAACTTCTCTGCATAGTGTATGTGTGTGTGTATGTGTGTGTGTGTGTGTGTGTGTGTGTGTGTGTGTGTGTGTGTGTTTATAGGCACACAAGCGCAGGGAGTTGTACACATTTTCTTGTTTCAGTAACTAGACCAGATGCCTGAGATTGAAGTACTTGTTGGTTTTGCATAAAGAGTAGAGAATCTTTAATCAGTGTATTACTGAGTTTCTGCCTCGTGACCACATTTGCTTTATTACAGAAGCTATAGGTGTTCACACCTTTACATACTTCTCTAGGGTATTTGTCTGGAAGTGTGGTGCTGAATCAGGTATGTGTGTATTCTGCTGTGTGTGGTAAGTGGTGGTTCACTTTAGGATGTTAAAATCATCTTTACACAGATAAATAAATAAACCAGCGAGTCATCTTCATAATCTTTACACAAATAAATAAATAAACCAACAGATCTTCATGTAGTTGGGGGTTGTTTTTGTTGCTGTAATTAATAATAGTTTACTACATGCAGTGGTAGGGTTAGTTTACTAAAACTCAGTCTGGTACAAGTAGTTTTGTATTTGTGGTTTGCTGCAGCCACAGCAGTCATGGTAGCAGACAGAGGTTTGGGACTCCTGACAGTATCATCCTCACGGGATAAATGATATTTGTGGCTTAATAGCTGCTGATGATCTGAAATGCTAGACCCTTGAGAATCTTTATTTACACTCTTTTATTAGGTGGCTGCCTACATGAATTATGACCTCCCTTGGTAGTTTATTTTCATTATTAAAGGGGAAGTACATATTTCCAGTGTTCGTACAGTATTTGTGCCTAGAAGCTGATTATTTTTCTTCATAATCTGCTGAGAGAACATTAGACTTGTTTTCACTTTAGAGGTGGTGTGACCATTCATCTTGCTTAGTTAACTTGATAAGAACAAAACAAAAATACATGAATATACTAAAAGTCAGAACATTGTTTTGGGGATTGAAGTCAGACTTGTTACTTCTGCTCTGCTTGTAAATCTAGTTGTTAATTTATCTGTTTATTTTATTGTTTATAAGATGATCACAATTTTAATGTAGAAGGAAGGACTGATAGTGTCGTCCTTTGCACATAGTTTTTTTTGTAATTCTTTATGGGGTCCTTTCCATTTTAGGAGGATTTTTGTTGCTTTTCTTAGTTAACCAGTATAAGTTCTGGGTTCCGATTACTTGGAGAAGTCATTTCTGGTATAAAAGCAGAGATGTAGTTTGGCTTTTCTGGAGCTTAGTGCCATCTCCAACTTTATTATAGAACCAAAAATAGAAAAAAACCCTCTTTTTCCTTTGAAACTGAAGCAAACTGCATGTAACATTTGTAATAAGGAGCTGCTACAGTTTATGTGATACACCATGAGAGAAAGTGTCTCAGAACTGAATGCAGATGCAATACTGGGATTAATTTTTGAATGTCAGTAATACATTGAGGACTGATTGCCATCTGCCATTCATGCTCCCTGACAACTTGTGCCCAGGGTGGCTGCCCCTTCACCCCGCCCTAGCTATATCTGTGCGTAGAAGGTTTGATTGTCTGGAGCTCAGTTTTATTAAAATTACTTTCTGACGAAAGCAGTCTGGTGTCTGCATTTAAGCGCAGAGGCTGATCTTTAGGTCTGTAGCTAGTGGAACTCCACCACAAAATTCAACAGAGAGGCATTCCATATATGTGATGTGAACTGCTTTAATAATTTTAAATACGTACATAACCACAGACACACATTAAGAATCCAGTTTTACAGTTTGCATGTATTAACAGTTTTAGTTTTTTGCTTTACGTATATTTCGGGGGAATTATGGGATTGATTTTGCTAATCTGAATGTAGAAACACCATTCTCCACAAATAAATTATTTTATCCAAACTCTAATGTAGGTAATGATGTAAACAGGTTGCAGCTAGCGTTATCCTGGTAACTGGTTGTACAGGTGATATTTACCTGCCAATTATCTTGCAGGAAATATAGCCAACTTTTCTTTGATTTATAACAGTTAGACTATAAGACAAGACATCAGAGTTCAGTTACAAAATGTCTTTGCTACATACTGCCGGTTGCTTGGACTTTCTTTCTGCTGCATGCGTCAGCATGCTATCAGTTTGGATTTATGAGTATAATGAATGGCAGCTTAAAAGCCAGTAGTATGTGTCTGAGAAATATTTTGTCCTGTAGTAAGCAGTTAAGTTCAGCTGTATGTACCAGAAGAAAGAAACATCAGACATGTTCATCATGTGTGTTCCCCATTGTCTTAATTAGTGGTCTTGTCTTTTATTCATTTACTCTTTCTCTGATTATTCACTTAATCCAGCGTCAGTGGAAAGCTGGAGCCTATCACTACTTTCAGTGTATGCAAGGTAGAGAAACTAATACTGGATGGGATGCCAGCCCATTGTAGGACACACGTACTGACACGTGGTTTGCACATCTGTAGGCAGTTTTGGGGTTTGCCATTTCACCTATGGCATATCTTTAGGATGTGAGAAAGAAATGGAGCACTGAACAAAATCCCACATAAAAACAAAGGAGGGTAAGCAGACTTCATACACAGGACACCTTAGCTCTGAACTGAACTAGAAAATCAAGTGCTCTGAGTCAGCAGTGCTAGTCATTGAGACTGTATGCAACCGTATATTTTTTAATTTGTTTGGAATATGCACATGTATTTTGCAAAAGCTAGCATTTTATGCATTGGTCCATTAAAACAACAAAGTACAAAAAAGTGTTGTTCCTCTATATGACTCTGAAATAAGATGAACATTCTTTGGATTTGTGATACATAGGCAAGAGTAGTGAGTATTCCTATTAATGCAAATGTATTAAAGTTAGCAATGTGACATGATTCCCATCCTTCCCTAAAACTAATTTTGTTGTTTTGTCATCCCTGATTTTCTTTAAAGCTTATCATGATGAATGGAAAAGGCCAAAAATGAGAATATGAATTTTCTAATTTGGACCCTGCAGGAACATGCAGGAGTGAGGCTGAATGTGCTAGACTCACTCAGCACACAGGACATTCCCAGACTACTAACTCCAACCAGCCCTTACTCCAGAAGCTCTGCCTGAAATCCAATGCTGCAAATGAATTTGGATGCACATTTGATTGGGCCAAGCTGCTTTTGTCATATTAAAGCAAATTTGTGGGTTTTTAAGACTTTTTATCCTTTTATCATTCAAAAGTCTTATTTTCAACAAGGTTAGAAGTTTTTTTTCCTCATTATTTGCTTCTCTCCGTCAGGCCTTAACCATATCGGTAACACTGAATGCTTTTGCATGCACTTATGGTTAATGAATTCCGCTGCAGATAAACACCTTAACTATTTATTTTGACTGGGTTCTTGAAATGTAATGTAAAGGTGTACTGTCCCCAGAAGGTTCAACAACTTTTCTAAGTGGCATCATGGAAAATTGTAAGTGCAGTTTTTATGCCAGGAAAACTCTGTTGCCTTAAGAGTGTCTTCTCTTTCCAGTTTAGCTACCCGTTCAGAAAAGGCAATGGGAAAATCCAGTCAAGGAAGCAACACAGACCCTGTCCCTCTTGTGCCGAAATTTTCAGACAACTATAAAAGCTAATGGAAAAGAAGGGAGTGCAAACCTAAATTTCCCAACTTGGTCAGTGTAGAGCCTTGAACCCAGAGATTCTCCCTCCTCTGCCAGAACCAGTGTTCTCTCATTAACTTTCTCTGGGTAACCTAGCGGCATCTGTCCAGCTCCTTCACTTCCTCCTCTTCATATTGGGCATATGTTCAAATCCCAGAAATTACACCATAGAAAGATGGCAGCCAAGAGAGTAGAATTCCTAGCTGCCCAGCTGAGAATGGCATCAGTCACACTTGACATAATCATGGAAATACTGACTTTCCTGATGCCTGCAGATGTCAGTTCATTTGACAATTTCACTACTGCTGGAGCCACTGGCATCGTTTTACCTGCTGTCAGAATTTCACCAACATTGGTAGGACAGGGTTTGGATCTTTCCTGCCAGTGACTTTGCATTTGCTCATTATTATTCCCAAATACAGGGAATGATCCTTTATCTTTTAAAAATAAGCTGCTGCAGTACTAATCTGTGTATAAATCCTGTTGCTATAGAGAAAATGTAGAGAAGGTAGCTATAGTATATATGAAAGGTACTTGGCATTAGTTGGCTTGAGTTATTGCAATTTGAAGTATATGTTCACTTTATTGGTTATTTTTGTATGTGTTGCACATTGTCATGCTAACCTTGTGGATGTGTTTTATTGTTACTAGTTTTATTGACTTCTATATCCCTTGATTATAAATGGATAAACTGTTTTTGTATGTTGCTGACTGCATCATTCACCTGTGCCATGGCTGAAACATGCTCATATACCAGGCCAATTCTTCAGCTAACATGTAAATAAGTAACTGACCTGAGTCGTTACTACAGAGATATCAACCTCGTCCAGATTGGGAGTTTGCCTTTTATTTCAAAATCTTAACCCCCTAAATTGCTTCTTCCGGGCAGATGATTACCCCTCTTACCCAGTCAATGCCTTTCTGTTCCTTGTGTTATTACTGAAATGAGCTCACTCCAAAAGGCAGACGAGTCTCTGTTTCAGAATTTGAACAAGTAAAAAAACTTGACATAATAAACATTCACATCACCTTGTGAATACAAGAAGATTTCTAAAGATACTGACAATGAAAAAAAAGTCGGCCTTATCTCCTCTCCCTAACCCTAGACAGTTGTAGGTCTGGAGAAATACTAAACCTAATGCAAGAGAGAGAATAGGATCATAGAGTCATAGGAGGTTACTAGGCTATTGGCCCGGAGGTCCTTAAAGCCTAGCCAAGAGTTTAGCCCATGTTTAGACAAGTCAGCACCCAAAGCCCCTGTATAGCAGGGACACAGGTGGAATCCCAGGGGTGTGTTTTCTGTTTCCCATCCAGTTATCCAGGTTGTTCTTAAAAAGGGATAATGAGGTACTCTGGTTGACGTGGAGAGTGACTCTATTCCACAGATAGGGGAGTCTCTGGGACACAAGTGGGACATTGATGCCCTAGCATCCCTACATAAGACTTGTCAAAAGGGCTGGAAAGCAGAAGGGGCCATGCTTTATAGTGGTGCATCAGTTGTAGACATTTTATTGTATATGATGCAGTTCCAGCAGATATTCCGCCACTCAAGGGATTTTATGGTAAGAGCAGGTAGTCCCTCACCCGCCCCAGTAAGCCTGATGTAACCATTTTTGCTTCTACTCCATAGAGGAACTTTTGTGCCTTACTCTCCAGGATCCACTTCCAGACATCGAATCAAGTGCTCTGAACAATACAGCTGGGAAAAGCCCAGTCCCTGAAAAGGATACCAGTATCTGGTAAATAACTGATCCTAGCACATCCGGGCAGGCTGTAAGCAGTGAGGAGAGGAGGGTTCAGCCCACAAATTGTAAGGACACTGACCTAGAATATGAAGAACAAACTTCAAGAGGGACCAGAAAAAGACTCGTAGAGTCTTGACAAATAAGTGCTGATCATATAGCAGCAAACTTGTCAGCAAAAGCTGAGCAGCCATCGTACACACTGATGAGATGAAAACGTTTTAGGGATGGTGAGACATTCAGGGCTGCACATACTGTGTGCAAGGTTAGATGGGTAGCTTTTGTTGTGATATTTTTTTTTAGATGTAAGCTGTCTACTTATGAGAAGTCTCAATTTGGCAGCAAGCATAATTCTTGTTCACATCAAGTTTGCTACTCCAAATACTTTCACTCCTCCAGTAAATGTTCCATCCTTTGTCCTTCTGACTTGAAGAAGCAAAGCTCTAAGTCAAACCATGACTCACAAACACTTAAGCAAAAAGCAGTACATAACATGGACAGTCCCAATGATAAAGACCTGTTATAGCCAGGTACCAAAGCATCAGGACTGGCCTCACTTGTCTGAGGTAGTAACAGAGCAAGCTCCAGAGAAAAAAAGAGAGTGCAAGTAATTAAAGTGATAAACAGATGCTACGTATGTTTAACTGCATTGACGTAATTTCAAATATAATAATACAGTCATGTACAGGTGTGTAATGTGGGAGTAAACAGTGATGTCAGTAGTCTGGGAAAGTTTTGTTTGTCAAGTGGTCCTAACACCTGTGGCATCAGTCCTATTTATTGCTCTTCTGACCAAACCAGTATTACAGAGAGTACACATTATTTTTGTCAGTTTGTATATGGTAGGGTGGAAAACAGAAAACAAACAGGCATCTGAGTGCCTGAAGTAGTTGGCAGATATCCTCAAACTTACAGCAAGAGTGTGGTAGTGCATGCATGTAAGTCTGGCATTTGGCACAGAGGGTAAAGGCTGTAAGCTGTAGTTCATGTGGCACAGGGTTTAATTCCCTTAACCCTCACTTTCCTGCTGTGTGATCTTAAGTCACTTAACTAGACAGTGCTTGAGGGCAACTGGGAGTTTGGGCTAGTCTCTTAATAGTCCCCTGGACTGCAAGCCTAGTAACTACCTATGAACCCAAGTGAGGTGATGGATTGCATGCCACCTCCAAAGGAGAATATAAGATTTATTTGTGTTGCTGGTATACTGCACTGCATGTTTTAAGCTTGCTCTACTTATGACATTTGTGTACTGTGCTGCACTATTTTAAGTCTGCCCTAGTTGTGGCACTTGTGCCAACAGGGTGAATCTTATTTATCCACATTAGTTTGTTTTCCTGCAGTAGTGTTCTGACTGTACACTGTAGAGTTAGAGTATATTTGCATCGTTATACCTTGTTGCATTTTTAAGCCTACTTTATTTGTGGCATTCATCTCAGTGTTATGGTCCACTGTGGTGTACTGTACTTGATGTACTAAGCCTGCATTTTTTTGTAGCATCCATGCCGGAATTGTGCTGTATACTATAGTGTAATCTAAGTCTGCTGCAAGTGTCTGCATTGTAGTTCTAAGCTGGTCTTTTGTATACCTCCTTTCTACTTTTTTGTAGTTACCTCTGTTTGTCATATTATAGGCTTGCACAAGAGTAGTAGTGTAATGCACATCTTGCTTAGCATAGTGATTTAGTATACGTATCCCCTACTTTCTGCCCTGGACGTCTGCTACCAAGATACCACAGTCTGCCCTTAGTTGACATGTAATCAACTTGCTAACACTGGGACCACTTGTGAACAGTGTAGGACCTGCCTTGTTTTCATCAACAGTACTCACTGTTGTCCAGTAATGAATTTGCTTGTGAGAGGAGTAAACACGTGAGGTGTTGAAGAAAAACCTGCGTAAGCCTCCTAGACAGCACACTAGCTGACCCATACCTCGGACACATACCTGTATCTTAGCCACTGTCCATTTACTTGAATCCACTACTTCCTCCCTGAACATGGGTCACCCAAGCTGCTTCCGTAGGTTCTTAGGACTATCAGGTCACATTGCTGTCCATAACTATATCCTAGTTAGCAGTGACTCTATTGCCAGACTTACTGATGTTCCACTCTCCAAGCTAAGCAGGGATAGAGTGACAGCCAGCTCTCAGGTGTTAAGATCTGTGATGTCACTAGGGCTCTTAGATCCATCCACTGAAGGTATGCATACACAGCACATGTGGAAATGAATGACTTTTAGATATGCTTCCCTAGGGGAAATGAAGAGGGATTTGGTTGAGCTCTCCGTGTATTTGACCAAGACTGGGAAGAAGCTAGTCCTGAACTGCATCTTGCCTTCACCAAAAGTAATGTCAAAATTCAAACAAAAAATAATTAATTGACTTTAACAAACTGCTTATTAAGTGGTGTCTTGGGTGGGGGGGGGGGGGCAGTGTGTGTGTTACTAAGAGAAGCAATGGTGGAAAGTCCTGCCTACTTTATCAGAGATGATCTGCACTCCTCCCCTCGGCTTCTGCGTTTTGGCTAGGACATTCTCTACCCCTGTAGTGCCTTTTTAGGCAAAGTCAATTTTCTGGACCTTCAAATTTAACAAATTCTAATCCAGCCTGCATCATTTTGGCACTACGCAACACTTGAAATCATAATAAGAAAATTCCCACCCTTGATTCTTTAATTACCCTTGAATGTATGTGCATCTGCATAAATTAGTGAAGCTTGGTTTCTGGTGTACTGAGATCATGCCCTTTTTCCTTGAGTTTAGCACCTGTCATTCATTCAGCCCCTCTTGCAGTGATGGAGGGGTGTACTCATATTAATCCCAAATCCCTTTAACTCATGGCAGAATCTGCATGGTAATTACCCTGAACGCCTAGATATTCTAGTATCAGTGAGCAAACTCAGTTATATTACTGCAAACTGTAGAACCCTTGTATGTCTTCTACTGACCATGACACCTACCTTAAGCAGTCTTCCTGGCTAACTTTAACTGCCCCTTAACTGGCAAACTTATGCAACCAACAACAAATATGCACAGTGGTCTTACTGCTCAAACTTTTAGTGAAAGAAGTGTGGACAAAACCAAAAGTAAGGGGGAAGGGGATGACAAATACACAAAATATGGACATATTTTAAATATTACTCTTTTATAAACTTACAAGGTTGCTAGAATAATAGGCTTTGCATCACTGTGTATTTTGTGAAGAATATGGAGTCTGAAACTGAAACATTTATTATTTATTAACTTCAGTCCGCAATGATTCAATCGTCAAGTCCTGTTTTGAAACATCTGCCTCTGTCTGTCATAAGTATGATGCCAAATTAAGGAATTAGCCCTTAAGATCAACCCCAGTATCAACAAACAGTGCAATAAAAGAAAAGAAAATCTCACTCTTAGGAGTAAATTCAAACCCCTCAATTGTAAAAATGACCTTACACTGGTCTCCACAGAGCTTGGGCATAAAAGTCAAAAGTTCAAAGCCAAGTATGAACTGAATATCCTCACCTCTTCCAAAGATAGTCCTTTGGCTTTAACTATGTTAGGAGTCTCAGAAATAATACACCGTATTGCACGTAACTGATCTCAGATGGCACTGTTTACATCAGCTTAACTGTAGTTCCTGCCCCCTTCATTCCCTCACTACTCATGAGCTCTGCTTCCTCGATAAGTACTTCTGAAAAGGCCCTAAACACTCTCTCCAAAAGCAAAAGCACTAGCTCTGTGGCTCCTGACAACATACCAGATTGTCTTTTAGCACTAAACATAGCCTCACAGATGCCCTAATAAACCTATTAGTCTTAGCCTCTCTACTGGGTACATGACTGAAACTGTGAGAACAGCCATTGTAGGGACCCATCTATCAACTCGAAGTACAGCTCAGTTAATCTTAGCAGTACTGTTTGTAAAGTCATGGAAGATATTATAATGGAATTCAGAAATAATGAGATCAGCAGTCTGCAGCCCCTTGGCCCATATCAGTTTGGCTTTTTAAAGGGTAGATCCTCTCTGCTGAAATTGGTGTACTTCTTTGAGAGGATAACTGAAGTGTTAGATAATGGCTAGACTGTGCACACTGCCAACTTGAATCTATCTCAGGCCTTCAACACTGTCCATCTTTTACATTCTGGTATTATTAAAAATGTCACTCACCTTAATATTAACCCCAGTGTAACCTGTTGGCTCACTGACGAAACATGTACAGTGACAGCTGGCGGCTCACTTTCCACAAAAAAGACTTATCACTAGTATCGTCACACAGGCCCTTTGAGTCCCCTCCTTTTCTGTATAGACTTATTTGTTTTTCAAGCTCACATCAACAGAGTTTAGCTAACAAAACTTGCAAAAGCTGCAAACTCAGCAATGTCATGAACTCTCAGACTAATGCCCATATTCTATAAGAGGGTCACACAATTAGCTGGTGTCACAACCATGGACTCAAGCTCATTGTAAAGAAATGTAGTACAATACTCATTGGTAACAAGATTACCCCTGTACCTACTTAACCCCCCCCCCCTCAAAAGATGGTACCGTTGTTAGGGAACTAGGCACATTCATGGATGGTGAACTCCCATTTGACAATCATGAATGAACTACTGCTAGGACATGGTTCCACACGTGAACACATGTCCGAACACTGTCAACAAAATTGTTATTCAGACAATTAACAGACATCATTTAGGTCATCCGTTTGGAATGTTGAGCATCCACTGGTGTTTGCTAATTTTCCAAGCCCATTTTCTGAGGAGTATTAAAGGATTGCAGATCAGAATCTGACTAATGAGGATGGCAAAACTAAATTTTAACTTGGTAGCTCTCAGGTTAAAACTGTAGAAAAGATTGACACCATTTGCAGAAATAACTAATGAATAATCTAGTGCTCACACCTGTCTTCAGCTGTACTTACTGAGGGTGCTTACAGATGGAATTGATAAAAGTCCACAACATGACATTCAGATTAGATTCTTACTGCTAACACCAGCTGTCCTGCAGGGCTTCAAGGTACAGAAGTCTGTACATGTATAAATTTCTTTCTCTTTGTGTGTAAGGTTGTACAAAATTGCACCACATCAAACCGTTTGACAGCATTCCTATAGATCATACACCTCTGCCATGTAGCAGATCATATCTGTAAATATCAATGGACCATTTATTTAGGATTACAACAGACACCAATGTTGCATATGAAGTAGTTGGTTGGAGTGGCGTGGTCTATCAGGTAATTTATTTAGATTTTTTTCTAGAATTGTAGGTCGGGCATCTGGTGCCTTGTGCAGTGCCCCAAATTGGCATAACTATCAATCTGAAGTTGTGGAGCAAAAAAAAAAAAAAACAACTTTTTTATCAAAAGTTGAAGACAAAGGGGAAAAAAATTAACAATGAACTCTGCACTTCATTTGTGACTGCAAATGTATTATTGTCATTCATTTATGAAGCCACGTTATCCTTGCGGTTTCATACATTAGGGCTGGTTCAGCACTCCCACATCATCGGTGCCTGCCAGTGGCATCCCTTAACAGCTTGTGCTCTCGGCAGACACCCACTTCTACCCACCGTAGCTGCAGCTCTGATTTAGATTCTTAAGTAACAACAGTTGAGCATTTCTTCAGCTATTAATACTAACACCTAGTCAAACGAGCCAACTTTCATACGTTTAAGGGAAATGTCCAAGGACTTGGTTTGTTAACACTACTTTTGGAATGCAAATGACCAAAGTTGTGAAATTCTACAAGACATAACAAGTCCACTGTAAAGCAGAAGGATATTTTAAATCTAGATGCTTGCTAAAGTAGTGGCGTTGGATCTCAGTATAAAGTTGTATGCCAGCTAATTGATTTTAAAGATCAAAAGCAGACACAGGCACATCCTTAGTAGACAAAAATTGCCAGGTAGCTTCTCACAAACTCCAAGAAAAAATACAGTTCTCTGCAAGTCATTGTAGGCAGCAACTAAACAAAATTAAGACAAGTCTTCCGTCACTTCTGTGGTTATGTTGAATGTGTGTGTATTTCTGTGATAGCACCATCACTTTTTTTTTTCTGTGTGCCTACTCTAACAAACAGAATTATTTTTAGATATTACTTAAAGCATTAACTCTCCATCATAGTAGAAAAGGTCAGTTCTTACCTACTCATTTGCATGAACACTATCAGAACATAAACCCTATCATTTATACCTTCCTGTCAAGCTAAAATATAATCACTGAAGAGCTAGTGTTTCTTAACTACCTGTTGGAACAAAACCAAAGGAGATTAGACACTTTTTTCTCTGTTTGTCATCTGGGCATTTGCATGTGATGGGGTCACTGATGCTCTCCTGGTTGGTGGAAAATGAAATCCTTAAATATATATAAATTATGTTCAAAGTACCAGTGATATCAAAACAGCAGTCCTCTAAATCATGACCTTTGAGACTTTTGAATGTTAAGCAAAAGGTACCTATCACCATCTAATCCCATCTTGGGTAAGGACGACACTGTATTATGCACATCTGAAGTGGCTAAAGTTACGGTCAGATGAATTAAGTCATTCATTCGTTGTATTGTTAAGCTTTTCCAGGAGGTCACAGGGAAGTGTTTATTCAATTATGTAGAATTAATTGAAGTGAATGATAATATATGTTGATGAGCCAGTTCTTCAGTGTAGTTACCTAGTAATCAGGTGGTAGAAATACAGAAATGTAAAATATATGTGAGTTTAAAGCAGCCTGTAACTATCAAACAGAAATGTTAAAAGATGTTAGAAATATGACTTTGTGATAAGGTTTTACAAAGACAGATCACAGAGCTGCAAGAACAACCCTTTTGATCATAACCATGTGAAGCATGAGTCCATCTTTTTTTTATTTTATTTTTTTAATTTGTTAACCTGGTATATGACTTGGTCCAAGGACCCTTTTCAGGCATGACTCAGGTCCTATAGGCAGACAAATTAATCATAAGCAGAAATTAGTTCATATAGTTGTAAAGGCAAAAATATATATATAGTTCAAGATCCATAATAATAAAAAAAAGTCAAATAAAAGCAACGGCGTTGTACTAATACAACACAGGCAAACTACATAGTCTTAAACATTGGTGAAAATATCCCCATGAGTATAGCTACGTGACGTGGTGAGTAATCTAATCACTTTTTTTAAGCTGCATCGAGTTGCAGATGTTTAGCTGATGTTGCAGTGCTCATCCTTGGGGTCTTCCTATGGTGCAGAAGCCTGTGACAGGCCTGATTTCCAGAGTATTTTCATCATCCCTAGCTGACGGACATCCAGTGGCCAACATTCATATGTCAGGGTATAAGAGGGGTATCTGTCACCATCTTCAGTGCTTTATACCTCATTTCAATTACATACAGTTGTCATATTGTGTAACAGAAGTATCACATACATATTCTGAGTGAAGCACACATCCTCAATGAGATAGATTTCATAGAATTTTACAGTATCATGATAATGTGGCATTTTAGGTTCATAGGTTACTAGGCTAGCAGCAGCAGAGCCCTTAGAAGCCTAGCCATGTTAATTCTGAGTTGCCATCTGCCTGTGTTCCCAGATCCCTCAGCAGTGGTTTCGAACTTAGGGGGTGCTGTCAGTATTGTAATTAGCAGGGAATTCCACTTTGCAAAGGGGATAATAATGCACTTTTTTGCATTTAGTTTTAGACTGTGGCTTTGGCACCAGTCATTTGTTTGTGTTAGCCCTGCCTGTTGTTGTTGTTGTGTCTTTCGGTTTTTCCCGGTTAGGGGTCGCCACAGCGGAACTCCGGTCCGCTAATGATTGGTAGTGAATTTTTACGTGCCGAGTTACCAGCACTGACGCACAACCTTCAACGAATGTGCGCCCATTCACACATGTCTCCACGCAGAAGACGCTCTAGCTGGGAATCGGACCGGACAGCTTCTAACTGTGAGGCGACAACGCTACAGCAGCACCACCACCACGGGTGTGTTAGCCCTGCCTGTAATATGTTAAAATCGTTGGGGGCCTCAGTGATTGCACTTAATTTGCAATCATCAATGAATTTGGTAAGCCAAAGGCCATCTGCTTTAGCCTGGACTTCAGAGAAATAGATTCCAAACAGATCCTTGTGGTATGCTATTGGTAACGGATCAACAGGTAGAGGTGGAGTCACCAACTTTGACAGTATGTGTCCTGTCAGTTTGCCAATTGGCTACCCATCTAGTGACGTAAGGGTTATACAAAACAGTGTGAAATAGACCCAATGTAGAAAAAATTTAACTTAGGAGAGAAAGCTCTGATTTTGCAGATGCTGAAAGTGAAACAACTGTAATAAATAGCATTAGTCTTTTAGAACATGTACCCACAGGTTATATGCATTCCTTAAACAGTAGACTAAATGGTTTATATTTTCATTGTAAGCCCTGTTAAAAGTAGTTAAGCTTGATTTAATGCATACACAAGTGATAGCTACATAGTGCTCAAGCTCCTGGTGTATGTGTGTGTGTATGTATACATACACACACACATATATATGTATATATATATATATATATATATATATATATATATATATATATGTATGCATGCATGTATATGTGCCACATTTAATATAAAAGATCCATCGTCGACTGCAATAATATCACCTGCAAAAAGTTGAAACCAATACAGTACTACGCACGCATTGAAAAATAGACTTAGCGCATCCAAAATCTTACCTTAAAAACAAAGAAAAAATTGTTTTGGCAGAGGGGCAAGACCCCCTGCTAATTATATATACTAACTCAGAGATTACACAAACACAGATTCTCTAATGAATGTATTTGTGTGATCTTGCATTCTTGTTGATCAACTGCCTAGTTGACCTTATGTGGTCAGTTAGACAGCTGTCAGCCTAATACATACTCAATACAATCACTAGCACCTATGTATATACACTGCAGTGGTGGTGCTGCGGTAGCATTGTCGCCTTACAGTAAGATGTTATCCTGTTCGATTCTCAGCTATAGCGTCTTCTGTGTGGAGACGTGTGAATGGGCGTACCTTCATTGAAGGTTTTGCGTCAGTGCTGGCAACTCGGCATGTAAAAATCTACTGCCAATCATTAGCGGACCAGAGTTCCGCTGTGGCGACCCCTAACCGGGAAAAGCCAAAAGACACAACAACCTATGTATACATATATATATATATATATATATACACACACACACACACACACACACACATGTATATGCATACATATATATATATATATATATATATATATATATATATATAGCTAGAATCTACAGTGTTTAATACCTTAAATCTGCTGTAGTGGAGGTCCATGGGGTATATGTAAATGACCCCTTAACGAGATGCCGGTGTTTCAGTTACATTGCTCCTGAATACCATTTACTTTTTTAAGCCTTTATAGGTACATTCAGGCCAGTAAAACCAAACCCCACTAGCTTTAGTCATGCCATGTTTCAGCCTTTTTCTGATGTCATCAGTACAGCATAAGTGGATTGTTTGCTGTACTTTAGAAACAGAAAGTTTAAAACTAGGTCTGTTGTCCATAAATATTAGGGTGCCTGCAAATTATCACAAATAACACCCAAACCAAAGGGTAAAGCAATTTTTCTTTATTGACCTAAATGCATCCATAAAGATGGATCTACTTCTAGTTCCCGAACGGCCACTATATCAAACGACAAAACATTGAGACGAGGTTGCCGAAAAGTTAATTTTACGAACGCCTAGATCACCATAATGTAATGCCAGGAAACTAACCACTTGGCCACCATGGTGAACTTTTCCCTTTTCTCCACTATAGTGTGATCCTGCAGTTGGTATATTTAATTAGGGGGGTGTGGGGGGCACAACCACCCTTGGGTGGGTTAGATTTGCTTTGGTTTTGTTTTAAAGTGTTGGTGGCCAAGTGGTTAGTTTCCTGTCATTAAATTACGGTATTTGGGTGTTAGTAAAATTAACTTTTTGGCAACCTCATCTCAGTGTTTTGCCATTTGTCATATGTGTATGTATATGTGATGTTTGCAGTATTCTGCTGTGCAGAATTTGCTTAAAGAGAGTACAGCATGTAATATAGGGTATACAAAATATGTGCACCAGTATGGTATAATCAGAAATGTAATTTTAAATTGTTTTCTTCTTCTCTCTTCTATCCCATAAAAGCAGTTTAATGTTTTGTGCAACATATATTACTAGTAAGATATTGGTGTAGTTTGCTTTGCTGTAGCCAACCAGATTAAATATGGTTAAGAGTAAAGAATATCAATCAAAAGGTATATTTACCTGGAAAAAAGTAAGACTAGTGATTTCTCACACCACTCTGGGGTTGCTGCAGTTCAGGGGAAAGGAAAAATATCCCCATTTGCAGTGATATGGAGTCTAACTCAATGTTTTGATTAACTGACCCTTTTGAATGTATTCTGAATGCTCAAAAGACAGATTTCCAAAAATATGGATTAAAAAATACCAATTAAACTGTCAGGTAGACATATATAGATATAGATGTTACCATTTCCAAACAACCCTACCATTATGCATTGGAATGTGGGATGAAGCCAGAGAACCTAGTAGAAACCCAGACGGGGCAGTTTGTGTAGTTACTCACTTAACTGTGTTAGGAGACATTTTTCATGCAAAAATTTAAAAAAAATGTCTACCTACGGTAGTGCAGGAGTTAAGGAATTATGATTAAATAATCGGAACTGCATATCAATAGTGACAGCATCGAAAATAGTATCAAAGGACCATATGAACATGCTTTATGTGTTGGAATGATACAATTTAGCTGTAGAGACTAGATATTTTTATTGATGCAGTTACACAGTTGCAAGATAAAGTTTGAAATTATGGTGGATTTTGTAACCAAGTAAATTTGCGAGCCATAAATCATCCCCTCCAGGCACAAATTAAAATTGTTTAGTTGTAATGAAGAGGCTAGATTTATGAGCACAAATTTACTTTGGCCAAGATCTTCTCCAGGAGAAAGTACAGTTGTGTAAGTAAACTTACTATAACAGCAGATATTTGAATGATCCCTGCTGCAGTAACCTTAGCTATTTGGGTTATATGAGTTATATCCTGCTAAGGATATGACAGCTGGCCACTTTCAAAGCTTCAGGGCACCTTCCACATGCCCAAAGTGTCAAGCAGCTTGAGCCGAGCTGAATAAAACACAGGTTTGGGTGCCAAGCCCTTCTGAGCTTTCCTGCCAACAGAGAGTGGGAGGCTGAGCCCTGAAAGGACAGTGCAAGGAAGAACAAAAGATAAATAACCACACACCGGCATAAACACACAAAAAAGAGGGAGATGGAGGGAGGGAGCATCTACTGCAGCAGTCATCGTTCAAACATCTATTGGTATGGCAAGTTCACTTGCTTAACTGTATTATGCTTATCATATTGATCACTGCTGCAGTAGCCATAGCTATATGGGTAGATTACCATATCTTACTACATTTGGGAGGTGAAAAGAGAGTTGTCCACAAGGCCCTGGAGAATCATCCTTGTAAAGCCTGGTCTAGACCTAGAGAAGGAATCAAGCTATAGTGCTTTGTAAACATATATGCAGAGGACCAAGTTGCAGCTCCTAGAATCAAACCCTTTCCAAAAAGCCATAGATTAAGCCAAGCACTGGTAGAGTGGGCCCCTGGAATAGTTTTGTTGTGCTAAGTATAACAAAAGGCCTTAGAGAACCATTTGGAAATAGACTGTTTTGACATTGATTGTCCCTCCTTTTTACTTTCCCAAGAAATGAACATTTGTCTGTGGACATCCAAGGTATAGCGTTTCCTTTCCGCCTCTTTTTTGTGTTCAGGAAAGAAAACAGGGAGATGAATAGTTTGGCTTAAAGTAAACTTGGATTCAGCTTTAGGCATAAAGGAAGGATTTGTTCTCTTCTTAACCCATCCTTGTGGAAGATGAGATAGGACTGACTCACCATAAGAGCTTGCAACTTGGATACCCTTTTTGCAGAGGTCAGAGCAATTGGTAAAATTGTTTTCCATGCAAAGAACTTGAAATCAGCCAGGTTTGCTGTTTCAAATAGTGATAGTGTTAGCTTTTTTAACACAAAATTAAGATCCTGAGGAGGGGTCACTGGTTTTGTTGGAGGCCTCTTATGTAATACCCCCTTCAAAAACATTTTGAGATGAAAATGCATTGAAAGAGGTGGATCCATGGGTAGAAATGCTGAAATGGCTGATAAATAAACTTTGACAGAGGAGTAAGAAAGGTCAGTAAGGTAGTAATTCACACAAATATTGTAAAACCAGGGAACAGCTATCTCTGAGAGAACAGCTATCTCTGAATGGGTGCTGGTTATGCTGCTGGTACCAACTAGAAAACCATTTCTATTTGCTAATGTATGATTTTCTAGTAGCAGTCTTTCTTGTCTCCATTAGTATTTGCTGCATGTCCTCATTAAACTGGTGCCTAAAAGGAATTAAGACCCTGTCATCCAGGCGGTCAATTGAAATTGAGTTCTTGTGCAAGTAGATCCATTCTGTGAGGAAGCTTGTAATAATTGCCCCTGGCCATTTCCAAAATAAGGGAGAACTATGGTTGTCTCGGCCAGAACAGTGTCACCACAGTGACTTTGGGGGATTCCTTCTGAACCTTCAGAAGTTCTCTGGATATTAGTGGAAAGGGTGGAATAACATACAGGAACATTCCTCTCCAAGGAAAAGAAAAAAGCATTTATCTTTCAGGCCTTCTTGCATAAAGTGCTGGATCAGAATCTTACCAGCTGATTGCTCAGAGAAGAGGCAAAGAGATCTACTTGAGGATCAAATCTAGGAAGGCCCCCGATCATGTTTCTACTCATGGGTCTGCTGTTGCCTGCTTAGCTTGTCTGCCACACAGTTTTGCTCTGATGGAATGGTTGGATATCTATAGGGTGCAATTGTGCTGTGAAGCTATATCCTGAGCTAAGATGGCTAGTCTGTGTAGTGGGGTACGACCTGAATCCCCCTTGGTTGTTGATATACAACATCATTGTGGTTTTATCTGTAACAACTTGAAGGTGTCCCAAGGCCAAAGTTGATTCAGAGAGTTGAGTGCCTTGATCAGGGCAAGCATTTCTTTTAAGTTTATGTGCTTGCAACTGTCCTTAGTGTCCCACATACTTTGCACTTTTAACCCTGCTGAAACTGCTCCCCAAGTAAAGTCTGAGGCATCTGTGGTGGCTGACTGCTTTGTAACAGGGAAAGAGAAGGGGAGACCTGGATTTAAGTATATCTGTTGATTTCTTTTCTGACAGCCCCCAGGACTGGGATCTAAAAAAACTTGGCTTGTTGGTACTGGGATCAAAGAGACTTCAAATAAACTGTATATTTCCCATGTGGAGTCTTGCTAAGGGTAACATGTGAATCGCAGAAGACATGAGACCCAAAATCCTGAGGTATTCCCTCGCAGTGACTGAAGTCTGAGAGGGAAAACCCTAGGAATAGATCTAAATATAAAGCTCTTTGAACTGTGGTGTCTAGTTGTCATCCCAGAAGCACAGTCCTCTGAGAAGGCATCAGCAGAGAATTTTGAATGCTCCCTTGGAATCCCAGTTTGTGTAAGAGGTCTCTCACCCAAGATAGAGATTCCTGACAGTTTGAAAAAGACTATGCAAAGATAATCAAGTCATCTAAATATGGAAAAGTGTGGCTTCCTTGGAGCAATGATAACTGGAGCTAGACACTCTGTGAACATTCCCGGTGCAGTGGATAGTCCAAAGGGTAAGGCAGATAATTGACAGTGTGATCCAGACGCACCTAATCTTAAGAAACGCCTGAAGTTTTGATGAATAGGAATGTGATGATAAGCATCTTTTAAATCTAGTGTTACCAGGAAACCTGAAAGAGAAAGAAAAGGTAACAGATTGTGAAGTGACATAATTTTGAATGTGGGCACCATCACAAACAGGTTTAGGAAAGAAAGATCCAGAACTGGTCTCCAAGCATTTTCTTTCTTTCTTTGGTACTGAAAACATCCTTGAATAAAACCCCCTTCACACATGAGAAGGGAGAACTGTTTGTATCACTTCCTGGGATAGCATGTATTGAAGAAAAAGTGGAAACAAGAGAGTCTGGTTTAGTGGGTGAAGAATTGCCTCCTGGAAAGAGGAATTTCCTCCCACTGCCATCTGTAACCTTGATGAATGATTTTCAGAACCCATTTGTCTGAAGCTGTGTGCTGCTGAAGAAAAGAATGGAGATTCAGTCTTTCTGGAAGGAGAAATGGGGCTGCCAGGGTGGAAGGGGGGGGGGGGGATCTCTTAAATATTTTTTCTGTCTTGTTGGTCTGTCTTGGCTTTGGGAGTTTCCATAATTCTTCTTGGAACTCCTTTGCCATTTCTTCTTAAATGTCAGTTTATTTTGTTTCTTTGCAAAACTGGAGTAGGGGTTAAATAATCTCTGAACATTCTGGAAAAGGAGGGCTGAAAATCTTAAGAGATTCCCTGTATCAGCTTATCCCTTTCATCACACTTTTTGATACCTCTGCAGCAGAATAGCCAAAAACTAGATCTCTCTCCAAAGTAGAATTTAAAATATCTGTTTTAACATAATCTGGGAGTTTCTAAGAGCACAGCCATGCAAACTTCCTCAAAACAGTATCAGCGGCCTTTGAAGTATCAACAGAGTCATACACACACTCTGTAAACAATGAATAGTGACCTATGTGATAGAAGAAACTAAGTTATTTAAAGCAGATATTTCCTCGCAAGAAGAAACTGCAGTAAAACATCCTCATACTTTCACACTTAGGACAAACCTTAACATATGAGCCTGACAATTCAAAATTCTGAAAATGAAAGTTGCAGAAGCATACACTTTTCTCCCATCCTTATCAATAATCTTCTTATCCTTATCAGAAATAGTAGGATTGGAATTAACTAGGTGTTTAGCAGTAGAAGGATTAACTAAAGCTATAACTGCTGGATAAGGTTTGAAAAGAGTGTATAAAAACTTAGGTTGTATAAAGTTCCTCAGTCTATCTGCCTTTTTAGGGGCAGCTGTCTGACTGTCAGGGGACTGCAGGCAGTAATGTACACATCTGCTAAAGCAGACTGGGAGGAATGGGTATAGATTCTGAAAATCCTTCTTTAACAGCTCAAATTATTTTCTCAGGGACAGAGAGACTTTGGTGTTCTATTATGTAACAACTTAAAGAACAGCAGCAAGAAGAAATCCACAACTGGCCACAGCACAAACACTGGTTTAATTAAAAAAAAAATCTAGCACCTCTGCTTACAGCCTTCCAGGAGTAATACAAAACACACAGCTTTACACAGAGTTTATATAACACCATTCATCAATTAATTATTCAATTACATAGTAATTGTTTCCAATTAATCTCTAAATTTAAGTCTACAGGTACCATAGTATTGAACTTTAAAATATAAACACATTCTTTACAAAGACGTTTGTCCTTAATATCACATATTTCACCAATTTTCATAAAAACTTGCTCTAAAACAGAAGCTTTTAACAAAGAATGATCAGTCTTATGAACTGTTTTGAAATGCATTGCAATATTACTTTCTGTTTTACCATTCTTTATATCTCTTATATGTTTTTGTATTGTTGTTCTTCTTTTGGCTTTTCCCAGTTAGGGGTCGCCACAGCGGAACTCCGGTCCGCTAATGATTGCCAATAGATTTTTTACGGGTGCCGAGGTGCCAGCTCGATGACCCAACCTTCAATGAAAGCACACCCATTCTACGCATGTCCTTCGAACGCCACTCGACTGCGGGGAGGACATGCAGACTCCACACAGAAGGTGCTCCAGTCGAGAATCGAACGGGAGAACCTCTTGCTGCGAGGTAACAATGCTACCGCTGCACCACCGTGGCTTTATATGTTACTGTATTCTTACTTTAAATTTCCTTTTGCTTTCTCCTATATCAAATAAATTACAAGGGCAGCTAAGAGCATGTATTATCCCTTCACTGTTACATGAAAAGCTACTACCAGGAGAAAACTTAATACCATTTATTTTCTTAAAAGTTGTAACACAGAAACATATAGAGCAACCACCACAAGGGTGAGTGCCCCTCATGGCAGGAATTATGTGCAGTGTCTCATTAGGCATAGAGAAATAGCTAGAAACCCAAAAACCTTTCAAACTTTCTCCTTTTTTGTAGGAAATACAAGGACTATTTGCTATTATTATTCTCTCCAATTCCATGTCCTGAAGTAAAAATTTCCAACAGCTATGTAATATTTTATTAATCCATTGCTCAGACTATTATAAACTGAAACAAAATATATCTGATTTTTGCAAGATTCATTATTATTCCTTTCTCCATGCATGACATTTTGACAATGATTTAACCCCAGTCTAAATGCTACAACTCTTTGTAAAGACTTCTTAACCACATTGTAGTTATAACCCCTGTTAATAAACATGTAAAAAGTGTACCTACACTCTCTCTTACAAAATCCCCCCAATCACTACAAATTCTGTGCATTCGAAGAAACTCCCCATAGGGTAGGGCTTCCAGCAAATGTTGAGGATGAAAACTAGCCCCATGCAAAAATGGAAATTATCTGCATATTTCCTATGTACTGATGTCTTAATGCCCCCACCATTAACACCCTCTAGAACTAAATCAAGGAAATGAACCATGCTACCGCACTTTGTCATCAAATTTCACACCATAAACATTTTGTTCTAAATCCAACCGAAAATTCATAACATTATGCCTACCACCTTTACAAACGAAATTAAACCATCTATGTATCTGTAATAGGCAATAACATTATTTATCACAAACTCATGCTTATACAAATATTCAAGCTCAAAAAGTGCCATGAACAAATTTGCATACATGGGGCAAAAGATGTCCCCATGGCAGTACCCTGCAACTGGTGGTATACACATCCATCAAAGACAAAAAAAATATTTAATAAACAAAATTGTGTAAGTTCTATTATGTAACGGGACAAGGGAGAATTGCCCAAATAATAATTTAAGGCTTTAATTCCATCTTGATGTCTAATACTAGTGTATAAACTTTTCACATCCATAACCACATAGTACATATCACTACTCCACTTAATGTCCTGTATTTTGTCCAAAAAATCAAGAGAGTCTTTTATATAAGACTGTAACCTCATAACATGAGACTTTAAATATTCACGTATAAGTAAGCCTGTATGTTCAAAAAATATCTATGGGCACCAACAATAGGA
The DNA here is from genome assembly GCF_019279795.1 of Protopterus annectens. Classification (NCBI taxonomy): domain Eukaryota; kingdom Metazoa; phylum Chordata; order Ceratodontiformes; family Protopteridae; genus Protopterus; species Protopterus annectens. Next base: position 320,680,608 of record NC_056729.1, on the reverse strand, counting down.
CTACCAGGAGGGTTCTGCAAACGTGTATGCAATTTAGGCAAACAATAAAAGGCAGGTAATTTACATCCACCCACATTAAACTTTCTTTCAACATCCCCTTGGGTCAAATAACCTAGTCTGACCACCTTCTCTAATAACACCTTATATTGTGTCATAGCATTATTATAGCAACAATGTGACACTTTCTATAAACATCCTCATTCCTTAGATGTTCATGACACATGTTGACATATTGTGTATAATGTAAAATAACTATTTTGTTCCCTTTATCAGAGGGCTTAATTATATATTTTCTTTGACTTAAATCAACCAGTGACTTCCATTCAGCCCTACTCAAATTATATGTAACATCTTTGTGTTTATCAAAACTATCAAACAGTTGTATTATATGATAGTTAAGCATGGCAGAAAACTGTTTTATTGTCTCATTAATATAAGGGGGAATAAATGCACTTTTAGTGGAAATAGCATGTGTATCTAACAAACAATACGCATTAACATCAAAATCTGACATACAAGAAATAAAACTTTCATCATTGTTATGTGACATACAAGAAATAAAACTTTCATTCTTCGAGTCAACATGGTCAGAAACTTCAATATTCCTTGCATTGTCTGTCCTGTTAAAAAAATGCAATTTCCTAACTAGGAAAAAAACATCTTGTTTTAACATGTGAAGGCGAGGAATAACTGTAGGTACAAACTTTAAACCAAATTGTAAAATATGGCACTCATTGTCATTTAAATTGCAACCTGACAAATTCACTAAACAGAATTAAAAGACACATTATCCAAACTGACTAGTACATTTTCAGTTACATCTACCTTGTTTAAAATGGTCTATAGTTCGATTTAGTATAAACATTCTGTCCCTGAAAGTTCTTATTCCTTTTTCTGTTCTGTTGTCCACTCTGGTCATCTCCCTGTCTGCGAAAAGTTTGCATGGCTTCCAGACACTGGGCATTGGGAAGAGGTGGATATGTAGATTCATCACTGTCACATCCACTTGTTAATCCATCAGAAGACGCAAAAGTTACTGAGTGTGAATGTTTTAAGCACCCATTTGAATGAAAAATGTTCTTGTCCCTTCTTTCATTAGTTTTCCAAAGAAAAGCATGCTTATTCTCATAATCATGAGAATCCCTCTTGATTTTACTTTGGTGTTCTCCCACTGTAAACACTGATACATTCTAGAAATAGTCTAAAAGAAAGAGAAGCCCCACAGGGAGAGTCAGAAACTGAGCTCTTCCCTTGACTGTAAATCAGAAATCTGAGGAGAAAACCTAGTGTCTGTCCCTTCATCCTCCTGTCTAGATTCAGAATCTTGAATCCCTTTAGGAAAGGCGGTATCTCTCTTTCTTTTACCAGAAACTGCTTTACAAGAAGGATCAGTAGATTGAATTAAACCCAGAGCCAGACTGTAAACTACTCCTGCCTAAGGAAAATTGAGGAGGAGCAGTTACGTTTAGTTGTCTGTTTCTTTTTGACAGTAGAAGTGAGACCCACAGTGATATGAATGGCAGCAGCAGAAGCTTCCTTCAGGGATGGGCACAACATTCTGACAAAACAATGAAGCCTTTCTTGTTCCCTGTACCAGGACCAACAAGAGTGACTATCCCTTGCCCACTTAGGGGGCTCACAGCAGCTGTAGAGGATCTGGAAAACCCCCAACCCTTAGTGGCTATAGGTGCTACACCGGAGGGACCCAGGGTAAAAAATGAGTGGTCTGAGATGCAACTAATGGCCACATCAACGTCACCCACCTGTGGCTGAGGCAAATTGCTAGTCTGCTTTGATGTCAAAAGCTGTTTGCTTAACTTTTTTTCTTTTTGTGGCTGCAAGAGTGTTCCTTGATCAAGCTGAAAATGGTGTCCTTTTCCCCTGGGAAAACAAGCAGCAAATGCCAGTAAAAACAGAAGGTATTTAAAAGTTACTTTTTTACAGACAAACACAGTAAAAAAAAAAAAAAAAAACACTTTGTAAGTCCCACAAATTAAAATAAAGAGAATTTATCCACAGAAAAGATGGTTTTCAGTTACTTTAAACAACATTTAAACTGACAGGACACATATTAGATATGTGTGTGTGTGTGTGTGTGTGTGTGTGTGTGTGTGTGTGTGTGTGTGTGTGTGTGTGTGTGTGTGTCACAAATTTCCTGGGGGACCATCTTTAGTTCCAAGTAAGTATCGCACTCTTGCAGAGAACAAAAATTTGAATCCATTAACTAGTTATCTAACTTATTCTGTACCTACACTACACTGCTATGTCAAGGCTGTTCGTGTATGCAGGGCCAAACAAGTCAGGTGGCCTCCTCTTCACTTAGGCTGTCAAATCTGTATCTTATATGCAAATCTCTCATATTTATGTACATTACCATAATCATCTGTGTTTTGTAACCACCCTCAACCCCATTTCTTTGAAATATCTGCTGGTATTCTGGTGTACAAGGTTCCTTATCTTGATAGTCATGACTTGTAAGCTCATCTATTCTTTAATTTTTAATTGACATTTCTATATTTTTCCTTTCTCATTGAACAAGATTTTGTATATAAACTAACAATTAGATGCTTACCAAGTAGGCTATACAGTATTGGTTCCACCTTGCATATTTTCTACATCTTTCAACATTCCACCCACAGAATGTTGGTTTATTCCATTTTACCTTTTCCCAGTGTATTTTTTTCTTTCTCGTGTACATTTATTATTACCAAGAAGTGTTCATTTGAATGCAGAGAAGTTGGATTGTACTTTCAGGTGATTTTACTAGTGTGCTTCAGAGGCAGTACATGCAGTAACAATACTTGCTACTGATGAGAATTCTGTGGTCGTTTGTCACATATCTAGAATACTTTAGTAAAACACAAACCCTCCTTTTTCTGTATTGGTCTTTTCTCTTGAGTCACAGCCATATCTCTCAAGTGTACCTCATTTCCAAGAACATTCCTCATTTGGGGTCTTAAAACATTCATGTTCCTCGAAGTTCCACATTGAAAGGATCTGTCACACATTCAGCGTTAGCAATTTTTAACTGATATCCATGGTAAATAAAACTGAATCATACTAATTCATTAAAATAACTATTATGTAATTAAAAATATCACATTTCAACCATCATATGAGCTTCCTAGATGAAGTACTTACCAAGCTGTTAGTGGGTGTTCCAGATTTTGCCCAATTGTTCCACAGTATGAAAGGTAGTGTTCCTCATTTCGGACATGGGAGGTTGAGAGCCATGGGCACAGCATATACCACACATGCATACATACATACATACATATATATGTATGTGTGCATATCTGTGTACTGTCTGTCCATCTGTATGTCACCAAAAACTGTATACCAGAGAGTGGAGAGACAGTGACTACTCAAGACTGTACATGAGAGAGGATAGCTGAACAATTTACAGTACCCCAGCTTAAAAAAAATAAAAAAATAAGGTGAAGAGATTAATACTTCCACATACAGTTATTCTGCATGCCTTCAGTAACCCACTTACTCCGTACTGATAGCATAATGGATAAACTGCTTTGCTGCATTGTGACAAACTGACAGTAAGTACTGTAAGTGGAATATGCACTCATTTGTGCCACAACCCCAGTGTAACACAGTTAGTGTCCACATTTATCTTCAGACACAGAAAAATAAATATCATGTAGCATATTAGACACAAACACCCACATACAGCATGATGATAAACTTGACACCTGATCATGTCATGGGAAAGAAGTACGCAATCAGTTTTGCCATAAGCCCCACAGTAACCCATGTGTTCCTTCTTTCCCTGGCTTGCTGCATTTATTTTAGGGAGGCTGTAGTATTTCTTCCAAAGAAATAAACTCCAGACAGAGAATAATTGGATGTAGTGTAGAAGAAAGTGAACACTTTTGTAGAGAAAGTTTGCAGCACTTAGAAGTGTTCTGCAGACTTCTGAAATTCCCAGACAGGAAGTGAGGTGATGACAAGTAATACCCCCACAGATAAGAAACACAGTCAGTTATGTAGCAGTACCAAAATAACCCTGTCAGTGCATTGTGTTCTTCTAATGAAAAAAAAAATGTCGACTACACAACAGAAAAAAGGGAAACTAGCAGACTGATAGTTACTGTGGCCATGGAGAGGAAATTTGCATGTGAATTTGCTGCAAGCCTGTTAGTAACTCTTTCAACTTTTCTTTGATTTTGTACACAGACTAAATTGACAGAATGCACAGGATATGCACCCAGTTATTGTGTGATGTGCCAGCAGTCTGACAGTTGATACTGTCACAGACTACATTTCTTAATGGTTACATCCATTTACTGTATATGACAGCATAACATAACTCTAGCTTACTTTAGCAATTCTGTCAATTCATTTTGTAATTTTGTGGCAAAATAGCAACTGTGTCAATTCATTTTATAATTTTGTAGCAAAGTAAACCTGCACAGATCCCTGAAAACTGCACTTGCTAGTAATCATATTTTTTTTAAAGTTAGGCCCTCTGCTTTGGAACCAATTACCGTTGCACAGTCAAGATGTTTCTATCTTTTGTAATGTCTGAAAAACAAACTGGCTGCTTGTATGAAAAACACAGATCTGATATTGTTAATCTTCTTTCCATTCATCCTCGGAACCGAGTCGGCCTATTACCAAGCTGCGCCAGCCAAAAAACTCTTGAGCTAAGTCTCTACCCAGAATGACCTTCTCCCTGTTACCTCAGATCTTGTTTGTCGCATAGCTGTAAAGCCGCGTTTCAGCCGAGCTCTCAGCTAAGTGAAATCTTTTTGATATTTGTGTAAAGATTTTTGGATATCTTCATATTTTATTAAGCGATTAGTATGTTTAGTGTCGCTTTTTCTGTCTAACCTTATTTTTTCATCTCTACCCGTTGTTACCATTGGTAAACTCTCAAGTACCATTGTTGGTACGGCCTTTCTTCCTTTACCTGTGTGGTATTTCTTCAATACCATAATTGGTATTGTTTTTCCTGTTTAATCTTTTAGCTGTAAACATTATTCAGGTGTTTCCCTTTTCTTCTCCACATACCAGTGTATTGTTATATTTGTGATTTTTTGAACGGAGTTTACTTCATTATAGTTGGATTATACAGTTGACCTGTGGTGTTTTTCTACTAAGATGTCGGATAAGAAAGATACTCCAGGTTTTAAGAATTGTACTTCTTGTAAGGGCAAGTTACCTAGCAGTGATTCTCATGATGACTGTGTATACCGTTTGGGAGTGGCCCATCTTTCGGTGCAGCCTCCATGTGACATTTGTCAGAGTTTCAGCCAACTCACTCTTAATGAGTGCAAAAATAAGCTCATTCTGAAAGGCTACTCAAGTCTCCCTACTCAGAGGCCATTTCTGCAATGAAGGTCTCAACCCCTCCTTCTAAGGACAAAAAGAGATCCCACTCTGTTCCTTCTTCACCATTGGGTGATTAGAACAAGCCTGGGAAATCAAAGGTCCCTAAGTTATCGTTGGAGCATAAATCTGTCTGTTCGGCTCCATCTTCTTCGGCTTTGACCATCTCAAAACCTTCGATACCAATGCCTGCTTTGGCACCAGCCCTGCCTCCAGCACCGATCATAGACCTTACTACGCCTTTTCGACTTTGGCACCTGTAGCCACTGTGGTTCAGGGCACACCTTCGACTACACCAGTAGTTTCCATTTTGGAACTGACCATTTCGGCTCCAAGTGCCACTTCAGCACCAAGCGTCGTACCGGCCGCACTGGATTTGACCCCTTTACTTCCGGTCTCGAAACTAGAGACTTCAGTGCTGGCAGACTTTGCTGCATGGACCCGATACTCCCCCTCCATTCCGTTTCTGGGTCAAGCGTATAGCCTATTCCTCGAATGTCCTGACTCTCCATCTGCAGTATCCACTATATCCATCAGGAGCCTTTCAGAACACTTTGTGGTGCATCTTGTCGACCAGCAGTTGTTAACCAGGGGGATTCCCTCATTTTCTAAGACCCATCCACCTGCAGAACTTAGGTTACCTTATCAACAGACTCTATGTTACACTCCTCCTTTGACCATCTTGGTTCTGAAGCCTTCTGCTCCGATATCCTTCTTGGAACCCATCACCTCGGTGTCTATGGTGCATCTCACTCCGGCTCCAAGTTGTCCCTTTGGTCTTCGGTTCCCACTGAACTGGTCCTTCCTCAATCTGGGGATTGGGGGATGGGAGCATTGGCCCAGGGTATGGAGTCGCCTCTCTCCTCGGTGCCGATGGCTGTGTCCGTGCCGATACTGCTTCAGGCTCCATCAGTGGGGGGCAGGTTTGTCAGAGTGGGGTGTGACCCCGGTCCTGAGGTTGTCTTTCTCGGTTCCGGGCTGCCATCCCTCTTCGGGCGGGCATGCTTTCCACGCGATGGAGAGGGCTGTTGCTTCTGGCAGCACTCCCTTGATGTCGGAACCCCAGTTTTCACCCCCTGAGCTGCAACTGTCACAGACCACCCCCCTGGGACACTGGGTAGAGAAGCCGCACGACACCCCTGTTCAGGGAACCCATTCTTCTGAGTCTTCCTCAGAGACCCCCACCGAGGAGCCCCCCTCAAAAGAGGAAGCACATGGACTCACCTGAAGAGTCCTTAATGGAAGACATGGATTATGATGATGGTGAAGGGTCTCCATGGTCACCTCCTGATGATGTCTCCCTCAGAGATATCCTGAAGATGTTAAAGCAGAGAGGTGACTGGAAGCCCTCCAACCCTTTGTCTGAGAAGTCCATGTTCCTGCAGGGTTTTCGTGCCTGGCCTTCTACCTCTTGGGTGATCCCGCCTGCTGACGAGCTCATCCAGCTCATCATGCAGCATGCTTGGAAAAATCCTGATTCCTTTGAGGTGATCCCTCGGAGCAGGGACGTCGGGATCCATATGCACTGTACTGATTTCAGTACAAATTCTTTAGAAGAGGGGGTAGCATTTTTAATTTAAAAAGTACATATTTTTCTTTTTTTAAACAGCGTTGGCTCCTTTAAGGAACATTTCATGGCTACATACCAGCCAGTCGGAATTGAGCTCATGTCATGTCCAGCTGGCTGAGAGTGGGAAGGGCAAGGCAATCGGGATTATCATTGTGGCGGGAAATGTGCAGTTGTAGTGAGTGGAAGGGCAAGGCAATCGGGATTATCATTGTGGTGATCACGAAGGCAATCAGGTGAACGGATTATCAGGTAAGGGGTGTGTTGAAGGCAATCGGGTGAACAGAGTAGCGTGTGTGTGTGTATTATCAGGTAAGGAGTGTGTGTGTGTGTATTATCAGGAAAGGAGTGTGTGCATGTGTATTATCAGGTAAGGAGTGTGTGTGTGTGTGTGTGAGTGTGTGTGTGTGTGTGTGTGTGTGTCTGTGTGTCTGTGTGTGTGTGTGTGTGTGTGTGTGTGTGTGTGTGTGTGTGTGTGTGTGTGTGTGTATTATCAGGTAAGGAGTGAGTGTGTGTGTGTATTATCAGGTAAGGAGTGAGTGTGTGTGAGTGTGTGTGTATTATTAGGTAAGGAGTGAGTGTGTGTGTATTATCAGGTAAGGAGTGAGTGTGTGTGTATTATCAGGTAAGGAGTGAGTGTGTGTGTGTATTATCAGGTAAGGAGTGAGTGTGTGTGTGTGTGTGTGTGTGTGTGTGTGTGTGTGTGTGTGTGTGTGTGTGTGTATTATCAGGTAAGGAGTGTGTGTGTGTGTGTGTGTGTGTGTGTGTGTGTGTGTGTGTGTGTGTGTGTGTGTGTGTGTGACACCTGCTGGCTATAGGTGTTTCAGGCTTAAATCCTGTACCTTTGCTTCAGGGTAAGAAGCACCTCCCTAACCACCACCATTTCTGAACTTTGTTCAGATTTGTTAGAAACAGTTGTGAGCTATGGTGAGAAGTGAGAACTGAAGTTGTATTCCCTCATTATTGGCTTTGTTTGCCCGGGATTTTTGTGCTAAGATGTTGAGAGCTATCGAAATGATAGCCATTAAGTTTCAGTCTTCCTATTTTTCAAACTGCTGATTTAGCATAGTGGTATGTTGCACTGACTGTAGTGCATATGGTTCTGGGTTCAAGACATGCATGGTGTTAACACAGCATTTTATTCTAGCAACTTTCCAGAATTATACAAGCAATGTTTAAAATATGTCCCTGGTTTTTGGGCTTTTGTCCCCCCCCCCAATAAATGTTGGCTTTTTCCAGATTTCTTGTGCTGCAAAGTTCAGAGATACAGCAATAACTATGAGCCTGTTATCAGTTTGCCATCAATTCCCTATTGCAATATTACTAGCGTATCATTTTTTTTTTTTTAATGCAACATAGGCAATTAATTCCTCAAGGGCTACAGGTACTGTATTTGTAGATGAAACCATGAAATATAAAGTTGTTTGCTAGCAGCAGCCTCTTCATTAGTTACAGATTTCTTTAATGTGGAATTATGTAGATGGCTTTTACTAGTTCAGAGATTGTGCATGTTTACTGATACTGGTGGACTATAGAAGTTTGAGTAGACTTTTATGATGGAAATGTTCTGAAGTGGGCTGTTTTGTCATTATTGGTGCATGCATTTTGTTTCATTGTTTACTGGAAAAATGTTCAAAACAAATTTAAAATGCTCTCTAACAACTATACTGTATTGTACAAGGAATATAATTTAATACAATCAGGAAGGTGTATCAAAGAGCATGTGTATGTTTCATGTGCTAGGGGCCTGTGATTTGAAAACAGCCCAAAGTTAATCTTTATCTGCCACTGGCAAAATGTATTTTCTTTGAATGTGGGTTTCAATGCTGTTTCAATGAATGTGAGTTTCAAGGGCAGAGAAGTTTTAATGCTAAGTCTAGTTTCATTGTCAGACTGCATTGCTTTGTTTAGCAGATATTTATTGGTGTTCGTGCTGTATAATGCAAAATAAAACTTTTTTGGCAAATCATTTAGGAATGAAGTCACTAAATAATGACCGACGTTAAGTTTCAGATGTCATAATCTTCAGAAAAATGCATGCTAAAGCAAGACCTGTTATTCTATCAACTGTCTTAAGTTTATACAAGATCAATTTTAGTACTGTTTGTATGTTCCCCCAATATATTTGGCCTTGTCCAGATTTCCTGCATCAAGAGGTTGAGAGGTATGTGCAAATCGCTTTATAGAATTAGGAATATCCAAACCTCTCAACTGCCCCCAATTTTGGCTCAAAATGTTGCTCTCCCCCTAATAATCTCTCTGCAAAGTAGCAATTTTGAAAGAAAACGTGGAGGGTTTACAATTATATATAACTGTAATAATCAGAGTTATAGATTACTTTTATTTCAGAAATGCATGTAGATTCTCTAATTTTGTCATCTGCTCAAGTTAACAGTACTCATATTAAAATGGTGTCCCTTCTTTGACAGGTTCCCAGCTGTATTGTCTGGCAATTTTATATTTTTGCATCACATTTTGGTCCGTTTTTCATAAAATTGCGGTTTTCTGGCAAATTAGAAAATAATGGCAGACATTTGAGTTTCAGATTTCATACCTTTCAGAAAATTTGTAGTAATGCAAGACCTACTATTATTCTATTATCTTTCTAAGTTTATAAGAGCAATATTTTAAAAAAATGTCCTTTATTTATGGGTTTGTTGCTCTATGGGTTTATTGCTCTAAGAGGTTGAGAGAGTGTGTGTGTGTGTGTGTGTGTGTGTGTGTGTGTGTGTGTGTGTGTGTGTGTGTGTGTGTGTGTGTGTGAGGTAGGTAGGTAGCATACCTCTCAACTGAATGTCTAGATTTTTGCCCCATATTTTTTGTCTGTTCCTCATACATTTTGTGATTTTCTAGTAAATCATTGAAGGCTGAAGTTGCTAAATAATGACAGACATTTGAGTTTCAGACTTTATGTCCTTTAGAAAAATTCATACTAGCACAAATCCTGTTATTCTAGCAGCAACTTTCTAAGTTCACGAGAGCATTATTTAATATCTGTCCCTGTTTATTTTAGGCTTTGTCCATATTTCTTGCACTAAGAGGTAGGTAGGGGTGTGTGTGTGAATGAAACACCCTAGTTAGGGGTAGCAGGTGGTTAGTAATTTACTCAAGCTCAAAACCTGTACCTTAGTTACAGAAAACAAAAGCATGAATCCTCTATCCCAACTACCATGCTGCATTTTTCAAAGAACTGACTTTCAGGTTCATTTTCAATTCAAGGAACCGAGTTTGAGTGAATCTATATTATATTACTGAAGAGGCATTACAGCGAATGCCTCTTCATCGACACTAAAAGAGCGAACCATGAATTACGAGAATGGCTGTAGCTTGGCTGGGGAGGGGGGTAGCAGTTTGAGAGCTGTGAGTACAAATTTGAAAATCCTAGCTACACCCTGCCTCAGAGACCAGACAAAATTCTTTCCCCTCCCAAGGAGAATCCGCATTGGTCCAAAGGGTTACCAGTTGAAGTTGTGGTGGTGGTGGTGGCCACGAAAAAGGTCTTGGCTTTGGAAAGTCCCACTGTCCACCTGCCCAACAGGGAATCCTGGGCAGTGGACAGACTTGGGAAGCGTGTTTTTGCATCAGGGACCTTTGCCATACAGTCCCTGAATTATTTGGCACATTTTACGAGGCTCCAGTGGGACTTGATCTCCAAACTCTCTGGGACGCTCGCAGGACAGTTGTCTGACGAGGTCAGGGACAAAGTGGCTTCACAGCTTATAACCCTGGAATCAGTATCCAACTCGTCCATGAGGTTGCTGTCACATACAACCGAAGGGACAGCTAGAGCAGCGGGTTCAGACATTATGAGGCGTCATGCCTGGATGTGCATTTGTGACCTCATGGACCCTTCAAGTCTTACTTTCTGAATGCTCCCATCGAAGCTTCATCCCTTTTCGGCTCCAAAGTGAAGGACACACTAGCCAGGTGCGAGCAAGATGGAAAGACCTTGTCTGCCGTATTCCTACAGTTTTCCAACTCTCAACGTACCTTCTCCAGGAATCAGAGGAGTGGAAAGAAGTGGCATAAGAAATCTCACGGTCCCTTCCATGCCGCACATGGTGATGATACTCCCAGAGGTAGAGGGGGTAACAATTCCAGAAGATGCCCCTCTAGAGGCAGAGGGGGGGGTCCTCATAATCAGGGCTCCAGAGATTCCTTCTTTGGACAGCCTTATCAGCGCTCCTGAAAGCAGTTGGGGGTCGTTTCTGTCTTCACCAAGCTACCTGGCAATCCATCACCACTGATCGTTGGGTGCAGAGCATTATCACCAGAGGTTACACCGTTCTCCTTTCTTATCAGCTAAATTTCCCAAGAAAACTTCCCGACGTTCCACCCAGTCAAAGGGAAGAAGCATCTTCAGAGATTATAAATCTGTCTCAAAAAAGAGTCATCCAACCAGTCCCACCAGACCAGCGCAGATCCAGATTTTACTCGAGATTCTTTTTGGTGCCAAAAAAGCCAGGGGACTGGAGACCGATTTTGGATCTCAGCAGCTTAAACAAGTCTGTCACCCAAACCAAATTCAGGATGGTCACGGTTCAGTCCATTCTCCCCTTTTTAAGAGAAGGTGATTGGATGTGCTCTGTAGATCTCCGGGATGCGTTTTACCACATCAAGATGGATAAATGCTCCAGGAGTCTGCTTCGCTTCCGGCTAGGAGCCAGTCATTATCAATTCCATACCCTGCCATTTAGTCTCTCTACAGCCCCCAAACTGTTTACAAAATGCATGGTAGTGGTAACAGCTCACTTGAGACTAAAAGGATTCTGGGTGTTTCCATATCTGGACAACTGACTCCTTACCGCCCCCACCCAGCATCTTCTGGTAACAGCACTACATTATACTCTGTCTCTCTCTGGCAAAATTGATGGGAATAACGATACATTGGGAGAAATCAAACATTGTTCCTACACAACAAATAGAGTTCATTGGAGCAGTGTTCTATACTCAGTCCTGTCTGATATCACTCCAAGTTCACAGACTCCATCGATTGAGACTTCAACTTCGGGTGATACCCTCACAAACAGTTCCTACAAGGGAAGTTCTTCAGGCCCTAGGTTCTATGGCAGCGTCAATCCTAATAGTGCCTGTAGCAAAGCTACACTTGCGGATTCTGTAGTGGCTCCTTCTGTGTTAATGGTTCTTAAACTATCACCCCCCCCCCCAGTTACCAGATTCAAAAAACCAACTCCTGCAAACATGGCCTGCTTTGGTGGATGAGGTCAGACATAGAACTTTGGAGTTTTCCATTTCAATCCCCTCAGCCCACAGCCATTGTGACCATGGATGCTTCCCTGCTCGGGTGGAGGGACCATTTCCAGGGAAAAGACTGTCCAAGGGACATGGTCCACCTCAGATGCCCACCTGCATATCAGTGTTCTGGAACTGAGAGCTGTGCTGTTAGCATTGCAAACCTTCCATTCAGCTCTCCCTTCTGGGCCAATTGCAATTCAGTCGGACACTATGTCAGTGGTCTGGTATATCAACAAGCAAGGAGGAACCAAGTCCTATCCCCCTATGTTGAGAAGCCTTGAGAATTTGGCAGTGGGCGATAGCTTCCAACCGCTTTCTAATAACGCATATCCTGGGGAGCTCCAATGTGATTGCGGAGAAGCTGAGCACATGCATCCTCATGCCTCACAAGTGGTCCCTCAACCCTGAGGTGGCGACAGTAATCTTCAGCCACTGGGGACTGCCCTGGTGCAATCTTTTCACCTCCCCTTCAAACACCAAATGCAGCAGCTATTTTGCCCTACTTCCTCCGGAAGGGGAATCACCGAGGGATGCTCTGATCCACGATTGACCCACAGGACTTCTTTACACTTATCCTCCCATCCCTCTGATCCCACAATCTCTAAAGAAAGCTCTTCATTTGAGATGCAAGGTGATCCTCCTAGCCCCATTCTGGCCTTGACAAGTTTGGTTTCCCTTCCTATGGATTCACCTAGTATAACTGCCGTGAATTCTGGATCCCCAAGGGTTGAGTCACCCAAATCTGTCCAGTCTCAAGCTGACAGCTTGGTTTCTCCCCTTCCGCTAGTAGCCAGGCAAGCTAATCTCTCCTCGCCTGTTCGAGACATCATTCTGACCTTTCATAAACCATCCACCAGAAGACTATACCAGGATAAATGGAAAAGATTCTCCATCTGGTCCAAGGATAACATGCTAGACCTGTATTCGGCTCCAGTTACTGTAGTGCTTCAATACTTGGCTAGGTTTTTTGATAATGGAGCCTCTGCCTCTGCTGTATGAGTACATCTAGCGGCAATTTCTAATTTCCACAATGGTATAGATGGCACCCCTGATCTCTCTGTGCATTTGCAAAGCTTTCCTCAAGGGGACTTCTCATATCAGGCCTCCTGTCACACAGCCTGTGCAACCATGGAACCTCACTCTAGTCCTTCAGTCTTTGACTCAGCAACCTTTTGAACCTACTGTGCAGTGTGACCTAAAGTTTTTGTCTTGGAAATCCTTGTTCTTGGTAGCCATCACATCTGCCATAAGAGTCTCAGAGCTGCAGGCATTGTGTATCAAGAGTCCCTATCTGGTCTGTCATAAAGACAGAATATCACTTCAACCGAATCCATCCTTTCTCTCCAAAGTTGTTTCTGAATTCTCCATAAACCAGGCCATTGACCTACCAGTGTTTTTTTCCGAATTTTGCCAATAGAGGAGAGTACTGCCTTCACTCTTTAGACATATGTAGACAATTGAGATTTTATTTAGACAGGACCAAACCTTTCCTAAAATCTGAACAGCTTTTCATGCCCTGTTCTGGGCCCAGAATGGGAGAGGCTGTTTCCAAGGTTACTTTATCAAAATGACTAAGGGACTGCATACGTTTCGTCTATTCCCTCAGTAATGCATTTATGCCTAAAGTTAAAGCTCACTCCACTAGTTCTATGGCAACATCTGTAGCTTTCCATTCCAGGGCTTCCATGAATGACGTCTGTGCAGCAGCTACTTAGGCTAAGCCTCATACCTTTATCTATCACTACAAATTGGACTTGTTCTCCAGAGGGAGAGCTGCCTTCGGCTCAGTGGTACTCAGAAATGTTCTTCCATAAGGGTCACCCATGGACCTCACGGAAGCTTGGGATTCTGTCCCATCAGTGATGAATGGAAAGAAGATTAACAACATCAGATAAAGAAGTTGTCTTACCATAACGTTCCATCTGCGTTGTTCATCTTCTTTCATTCATCACTTCCCACACTTCTTCCCCCTCCAAAGGCCCCTGGGGGATGCTTTGGGTCTAAGTGGTGCCCTAGGGTAGTTGCACAGAAGTGGCCTCGGCTTTACTTTCTTTTCTCTAGCAAACTCAATGTGAGGTAACAGGGAGAAGGGTATTCTAGGTAGAGACTTAGCTCAGGAGTTTTTTGGCTAGCACGAGCTTGGTAATAGGCTGACTCAGTTCCGAGGGCTCTGAACCAAACCCATCAGTGGTGAATGAAGGAAGATGAACAACACAGATGGAACATTATGGTAAGACATAACCTTTTTTTTCCTGTAAATGCTTTGGAAGTCTTTCCATAATATAATAACACCACTCTGTAGGTTAAGTGCCTCATGCCTCATACCCCTCATAATGTACTGATGCGTATCTAATTTCTGAGCTAGTTTCGTTAGTATGCAGGTTTTATTTTTTATTTTTTTAATTTTAGTTTGTTTACAGAGGTAGTACACTGATCACTATAGACCATTTGCAGGCACAGCCCGGGTGAAGAGATTTGCAAAAAAAAAGAAAACAGAACAAATTCATAAACACAGAATAATTAGAGTAGAAAATTAAATGTGAATTAATTTTAGTAAATGTGACAGGGAAGTAGGAACTGTGAACAGAGACTCTATCAAAGAAGTAGTGATGCAGGTAAGGAGGAAGTTTAGGTTATGTGTCCAGTAGCAAATCATTTAAAGTCAAATTTTTGATGAACTTATCTTTTGAGTTGAGCTCTGAAGGTGGTGAAAAAGAAGACTTCTTTAAGGTGAAGAGGAAGGGATTGCCAAAGTTTGGGTGCAAGAACGGAGAAGGAATGGTTGGAACAGTGCAGTTTAGTCTGGGGTATCTGGAGTAAGGAAATTAATTGGAAGAGGTTGTGGAGGTTGTTTTATTATGGAGTTTGACTGCAAGAGGTGGAAAATCATCTGGTTGCAGTAGTTTGAAAACAAGAGACACTAGAAGTAGCTCAGTTCTGTAGGAAACTGGTAGCCATTTGGCCTTGGAGAGGGTAATGCAGTGGTGTTTCCAGAGGGGAGGAATTGGAAATGAATCAGCATATTTTGTTTTCAGTGGACTGTAGAGTGAATGAGTTTTTTTAGAGGCTGTGGCTGTCATGGAGATTTCTTTACCACTATTGCAAGCCTCCCCAATATTACAATTTCATATTACTCCACTTATTAAAAGATGGAGACATCCACCCCAACCCTGGCCCAAGCCCTACCCCATCCCCCATTAACTACAATCTCTACCATAAGATCCCATTACCAACTACCAATCCCTCCAAATCACTCTCAATAGCCCATCTCAACATACGTAGTATATGTAACAAAATACCACAAGTTCATGCCCTTCTGGATGTCCAGCAATTCAATATTCTCTGTTTAACCGAAACATGGCTTAAACCCACAATAAAAGATACAGAAATCATCCCCCAGGCTATAGCATCATTCGACAAAACCATTTGAATAAAAAAGGCGGAGGGGTTGCAATTATCTGTAAAACAGGACTACAAATCAGCAAAATGAATTATAACCTACCTTCTGATAACAATATAGAGATAATTATTTCTAAACTGTTGCTTAACTCCCATAAATCAGTTTACATCATCTGCACCTACCTTCCCCCAGGTAAAAATCTAACTATATTAGAGGATCTCCTAAATTGGCTTTCTACCAATCTCCCTCAAGAAACAATTCTACTAGGAGACTTTAATATTGATTGGAATTTATGTAACAACACCAATCCTTCATCCCTTATTAACCTGCACGGCTTTTCACAAGCTATAAATTCTCCAACCAGAACAAACAAACATAACAACAAAAAAAACATCTTAGACTGGATTTTAACAAATTGTTCACAACAAAACTATACAACAAGAACCCTCCCAGATGACCTTAGTGACCACTCTCTCATATATATTATTAGACATAAAACAAGCTTAAATATCCCCTCTTCAGTCAGAACCATCCGCAGCAAAAAACACCTTGACCGTGAACTGTTTCTAACTGAACTTAAACAATGTAACTGGTCTCCCCTTAAGTCTCTCCTATATATGAAGCAGTTAATTACTTTAATACCACCTTCCTAGCAATCCTAGACCAACATGCCCCAATCCGTTCCATAAGAATGAAAAATAAACCAGCTCCATAGCTCTCAAATCATACTAGGAAACTAATCCTCAATAGAAACAAATCTTGGGCTAAATGGCGGTCCACAAAGGATACAACTGATCACCAAACCTTTAAACAACAAAAAAAAATTATAAAAAAAGCTATCCTGCAGGACAAAAAGAACTTTTATATACAACTACAACAAACATCCCTTCATCAACCACATAAATTTTGTTCTACTATTAACACACTACTATCCCCAGGCAGAGTGGAATCACCTAACCCACTAGGCTCCAACCCAGACTGTCAAATGTAAACAGCTAATGCCTTCAATTCTTTCTTTACTACTACTATACTAAAACTAGCAAATCAGCAACATCCAGACATATCTAACTTGCCCAGTCCAAGCTCTACTCCTCCCCCTTTTCACCTTGAACCTATACCCACCTCCTATATCTCTTCCCTACTTCAAAAACTAAAACCTAATACCTCCTCAGCTGACCAACTACCAGCAGAATACCTCAAAATAGGAGCCAAAGCCATTGCCTACCCAATCTCCATATTAATCAACAGAACCTTAAAAGAAGGTTTAATCCCATCAATCTGGAAAATCTCATATATTATTCCTCTTCATAAAGGTGGCGACTCTACTGATTTCTCTAACTTTCGTCCCATTGCTCTACTCTCCCCACTTGCTAAAATCATGGAGAAATGTATCCATAAACAACTTATAACCCACCTACTCCACCATCAGCTCCTAGCTAACTGTCAACACGGTTTTAGACCGTTTCATAGTACCACCACAGCCTTACTATCCTTTACTAACTGTATCAACAAAAATCGTAACAATAATACTTTATCCTCTGCTTTCTTTGTAGACCTATCTAAAGCCTTCGACATTGTTAATCATCAACTTCTCCTCCACCTACTGAAGTCCCTCTCCTTCGACTATTCTGCCATGAACTGGTTCACATCCTATCTGGATAACCGAAAACAAGCTGTTCTCTGGCAAAACCATCTTTCCGACCTTCTTCCTACCTCTCTAGGTGTCCCACAAGGCTCAATTTTAGGTCCACTACTGTTTTCCATTTTCATAAATGACCTTCCCCTCTCTATTCCACAGTCTACCTGTATTCAATATGCTGATGACTCCACTATCATTTGTTCTGCCTCATCACAAACTGATCTTCATTCTCACACACAAAAAGCCTTCTCTACTATTGAAAAATGGTTCTCTAACCACTGTCTTCTCCTTAACCCTAAAAAAACCAAACTACTGCTCTTTACCCCATCTCATCTATCTCCCCCTCTCCATTTCACACTTGCATCTGACGATGGCACCGTTATCTTACCTGACCCCACCACCAAACTCCTTGGAATTGCTATTGACAATCAACTAAAGTTTGACACTCACATAAATTCTACAATTAAATCTACTAACAAAAAACTTGGATCCCTTTATCGCATTAAACCTTTCCTGACACCAGTAGCCAGAGCCACAATAGCTAGAACCCATTTAATCTCTACCCTGTTATATGCTTCCCCCATATATACCAATCTTTCTAAAATAATCTTAACAATCTTACTAGATCATACAATAATATTGCTAGATTTGCTACCGACTCTCCTTACAGGACCCACCATTGTCAGAATCTAAAACAGCTAGGATGGCTTGAATTACCGCTACTACTACAATTTAACCAACTTATAATCGCCCACAAAGCCCTACACCAACCCAATAACACCCCAATTCTCTCTACCCTTATAAGACCTTATAATAATTTGAAGAATCTGCGCTCTGCCAACAAAATGTTGATACACACTTCCTTCTCTAATAACTTAGCAGGTGATTCATTATTCTCAAACTCAGTTGGTAAAATATGGAATCAGTTACCAAATGACCTCACTACCCTTACCTCTCTCCCACTATTTAAAACTAACCCAAAACTATTCCTCTCCAATCACTGGTTATGCTCTTGTAACAACCCTGATTAACCATTTGTTTTTTCTCTAACTACCTGTCACCAATCAAAATATTATTCTCTACCATAAATCCCTACTTCTAACCATTCCTTATAACTAACCCTCCTCCTTATTCTTTGCACTCTCCTCCCTGAGTATTACTTCTTATCTGTAACTCTATTAGCCATTTTTTTCTGTCTTATTCTAATTTTTGGTAACTGCAGAGGTATTACGCCATATTAATATTATTGCCAAACTTTTTCCTTTCAATGTTCAAAATGCTGTTTTAAAATGTCAATTCTATAAATGTAAAATGTAAATGTTATTGAATGTTTTTGTATGTCTCTATGATGCTGTGTAACTGGAGCTTTTCTCCCTGGGCC
>NC_056729.1:320624522-320657022 GCF_019279795.1 Protopterus annectens | reverse complement strand
GTCTACAAAATCTGCTTTATCCAGTACCTCTTGAATGAACAATGAAAGTTAATGAACACTCTTAGGAGGTATTGCTGATGAATGTTTACGTTGCAGAAATTTATAAGTAGCTACAGGAGTATTTTAACAGATGGTACAGTTTCTTCCAGTGCAGATGATAGCAACGTTCTGTAATTAAGGAATTTGAGGGTAGAATTTTTATGGATGTAGGAAGAGTTTCCTAGTCAAGGAGCCCAGGTGGTAGATGTCCATACTGTTCTGCAATGGAAGATACCCTTTGGACACATTGTAAAGATTTAACACTAGATCTGAGAAAGTGGGGACAGTTAACATATCATGAGTCTGGCTAGGTTAGGAGAAGAGATAAAATCAGTTGGTCTTTCTAAATGTTTGTGATAAAATGTCTTAAGAATTTGTTTTGATTTTCAGGACATCACTAGGTAGCTCTACCTTCTGCGTACATCTCACCTGCATGACTTGGGAGTCTGCAGGACAAAGTGGACGGTTTTATTATTATAAGTGAAGCTTTTCCTATTTAACACAGTTTTGTTGGTGTGGACATAATTTATGAGGTATATATATATATATATATATATAACAGAGGACAACACTTCTTGCCTGAGTGATTCTTGTCCTCATGTAATACTTCTCCTTATCTGCTTCTTAGTTTTAAAGGTGACCTCAATGACTGCTGTGACATTATGAAGAGATATGAAGCCTTCATCCTTGGCTAGTTTTAAAAGCTTAGAAATAAGACCTTGTTGTTTATAACATAGACTTCTAGTGCACAGATGCTGACCATTATGCCAGTGTAGGGTTGCAGCTTTCCAAACTGTTCTTTACCCTCAAGTGAAACCAAAACGCTAAGCTCATAGGCTTGCAGCATTCTAAATGGTCCTGTACTCTCAAGTGATACCAAAGTAAGCTCAGCACCAGTTAAGTCATTTGTTGAACATCAACATTGTAGAGCACCATAGCTTCACCCTTAATTTGGAAATACAGCATTTCTGAAACTGTTAATGAGGGTGTACTTTTTTTTCTTGTTTTAATGCCAGTATATTTTATGCAGGTGTCCCTGCTATAGTCTATGCTACCCGTAGTGCTGGGATGGGGTACACCTGTCTGCCCACCTTGGCGAGTTATGAACAGTGTTGCAGCTTTTCCCACTCAGCCCCCTGTATAATTTACACAGTAAATACACTAGCACATGCTGTTATACATGTGAGAGCTGAAGTTACCATTTGGGACCAGCCTAGATATATATATATATATATATATATATATATATATATATATATGTATATATATATATATGTGTGTGTGTGTGTGTGTGTGTGTATACATTCAGAGAGAGAGAGAAACAAGGCCAGCTATCTTTCATTGGGGTGTAGTGCTTTTCTACTTTATCCTACAACTTTATTCTACGATGAGAGATCTGACCACCAGCTGCTGCATTGTTCATCTAGGTAAGATGTTTGACTCCAGGGGTGTTAAGTAAACTCTGGTCACTACTGGGATACTTGGAAGCAACCTCCTACCATGCCAGCAGGCTTGTGCAGTACTTATCTAAGAGCTGTCTCATATCCTTCAGTGTTCACTGTTATGATCCTTTCTCTTCCACCCAGTTAATGTGCCTGTACAGAATAGTGATATCAGTTTTATGCTGTCTCTAACTTCCGTAATACCTAGATTTCTTCCCTGTGTCTTTCATTTGTGAAGCCAGGCAGGCCCTTTATTAATACCTACCACTTGCTTTAAGGCTGTCTGAGAGGAGGTGGTATAGTTAGCAGTAGCTTGATCCAACATCCTTTAGGACATTGCAGTTTGGACCTAGTCTGATTTCCTAGTTAATCCTAATTTTCACTCATACCCTGTTTTAATCTCTGAATGAAAGGTGCAGATTTTTCTGCCTTGTATAGTCTTTACTCTACTGGATTTTCCTCAGACTGTAGCACATAATGACTCTGGACTTTTTCTTCATATAATGCCTGCTGAATGAGACTGTTTTGAAGAAAAAATTACATATGCAGAGTTTTCTTTAGTACCTGTGGAGTTAAAGAAATGGTTCAACAGGAAATATGCAACACCTTTCCTTGATTATCCTAGAGATGATTATCCCTTGGGTTAAGCTTGTTGCTGGGTTCTAGTAGGTCCCTACTTATGACTTTGTATTTGCATTGGGGTTTTGCACATCCAAAACTTTTTGCAGGGCCTCCATTAGGAAGCAAATATGAAACACAGAAAAGTTTTTATGTTGAGTAGTTACATTTGTGATGTGTAATATTTGCTAAGATGAAAATGGATGGGTGAGGTTGTTTTAGTTGAGAACTGTTTGGAACGTTGTTGGTGGTTTACTAACTACTGGCAGGATGTTGTTTACATATTGCCTCCCCGCAGATGTGAAGCTCCTATGAAGTGACAGCTTCCTTGTGTAATTTCTTTCCCAGTCATCTTCACCCAAAAACCTAACCACTTCCTTGTTGAGGTTGTAAGTGAACACTGGCTTCTGTACTGTTTTTGCATATCTTTGCCAGTATATGTTATAACATGAATATAACAAGCTGCATCTGAATTACCTTTTGTTCCCTAGAAGTAGTGTTCTTCATCTGATATTGTTTTTGGGATCGGTCAAAATAGCAGTGAGAAAAACAAACAAGGAATAAAGAAGATTAATTGCAAACCATTTTCCCCCAAAGAATTTCTTTCTTCTCAAAAATATTCTTACCATAATGTTTGAAACAAAAAAATAAACTGCAATTTCCTGCTTTTAGAGAGGCATTGCAGCAGTGGTTACAAATTGTGTAAAAATGCAGCAAACAGTGTTTATCCATTTAGTTTAGTTTGACAATGCTATCCTTATACAGCCTTCAGCTGTCAGTCATGTCTTAGCTTCTGCCTTGATGGGCTGTATGCTGTATGACTGATTTTGCATAAGCTTGTTGAGTTATTGGCATACTTTAACTATGCCAATGAAGAAGCATGCATGGCTTGGTGTTACAGTGACACTTGTCTCTGACCCAAGTATAAAACATCTGGAACAGTATACACGTAGTACGTGATACCGCTGAGTGTGTGTATATGAATAGAATATGAAATAAGAGAAAAGCAGGCAGGAATGTTTTATACCAGCGGACCCCAACCACCAGGCCATGGACCGGTACCGGGCCGTCGGGTAAGTTAGTGAATGCCTGTATGAGTGTGTTTATGTGTCTGTCTGTGTGTGTCTGAGTGAATGCGTGCATGAAAGCAAATTAATCTGTGTGTGTGTGTGTGTGTGTGTGTGTGTGTGTGTGTATGTGTGTGTGTGTGTGTGATCGTAAGAGTTAGAGCGATGTGTGAATGAATGCAGGTATGAATGAGGAATGAAGTGACTGTGTGTGTGTATATGTGTGGGATCGGGAGAGTGATGTATGAATGAATGTGTAAGTGGGTGTGTGGCACGTGGGTGTGACAGACAGAGTGATGTGTGAATGAATGCGTAAGTCTGTGTGGCGTGTGGGTGTGACAGACAATGAGAGCGATGTATGAATGAATGTGTAAGTGGGTGTGTGGCACGTGGGTGTGACAGACAGAGAGATGTGTGAATGAATGCAGGTATGAATGAGGAAATGACTGTGTGTGTATGTGTGAGATAGGGAGAGTGAGAGCGATGTATGAATGAATGCGTAAGTGGGTGTATGGTGTGTGGGTGTGACAGAGCGATGTGTAAATGAATGCAGGTATGAATGAGGATGTGACTGTGTGTGTGTGTGTGTGTGTGTGTTTGATCGGGAGAGAGTAAGAGTGATGTGTGAGTGAATGCAGGTATGAAGGAGGGAGTGACCGTGTGTGAGAGATGGGAAAAGAGTGAGAGCGATATGTGTGAGTGAATGCGTGCATGAATGCAAAGAGAGTGTGTGTGTGTGTGTGTGTGGGGGGGGGGGGGTATGGACAAAAGGTACACAAACCTCATTGCTGCTGCTGCCAGCAATCACTCTCACTCTTCACTCCCCCCCCCTCTGTCTCACACACACACACACACAGACACACACACACACACACACACACACACACACACACACACACACACACACACACACACACACTCACTCACTCACTCACTCACTCACACCATACCTCTCAACCTCTTAGTAGTGCAAAAAATCTGGACAAAGCCTAACAGAATGGGGAACAAATAGGGACAGATTTTAAATAACAGGATTTGTCTTATCAAGCATTTTTCTGAAGGATTTGAGGTCTGAAATACAAATGTATATCATTATTTAATGACTTCAGTCCTCAGATCATCCCAGCGATTTGCCAGAAAATCACAAAAGTTATGAGGAACAGACCAAAACTCAGAGGGAAAAATATGGACATTCTGCGAAAATCTGTAGAGTTGAGAGGTACGATTATACCTCTCAGCCTCTTACTTAGATCAAGAAATCTGGACAAAGCCAAAAATAATGGGGGGACAAAGGCCCAAAATAGGGACCCTTTTAAGTACTGCTCTTACAAACTTTGAATGTTGATAGAAATACAGGTTTTGCAATAGCATGAATTTTCTGAAGGGTATGAAGTATGAAACTCAATTGTCTGTCATTATTTTCTGACTTCAGCCTCAATGATCTGCCAGTGATTTTCCAGAAAACAACAATTTTATGAGAAAAAGACCAAAAATATGAGGCAAAAAATCTGGACATTCTGTGAAAATCTGTACAGTTGAGAGGTATGCTGGACAGAGCCAAATAATAGGGACAGATTTTAAATATTGCTCTTATAAACATAAAATCAGTAAGGTTGCCATTAGGTTTACTTACCTCTCATCCGTAGTAGGTCAGTGTTATGCTGTTAAGCAGAATGTACACTTTTTTTTGGTAATTATTGCCAACTGTCTTTTTATTGTACTTTGGAGCTTTTCTCCCGGGTCTGGCCTCCTCGTTAAACAAATGTCAAATAAGTAAATGTCTACTTTGTTATGCGCGCCGCGAGATAGCTAGTCCATGGAAAATTGTCTTACACTGATACCGGTCTTTGGTGCAAAAAAGGTTGGAGACCACTGTTTTATACTATGTGGGAAAGTTAGCATATGTTGCTGAGTGTTCTTCAAAATGAAAAAAAAAAAGAAAACACTGAATGCAGTTCACCAAGAGTAGTGTTTTTATTGCAGCTGAGAAGGAGCATTTTATTACATTGTGTCCTGAAATACTGGTCGACAGCACTGAATTTGAAATTAGCAATTATTGTGAGATGCAGTACTTAACTGAGTTTTCAGGATTTGTAATTAGCCATTACTAAAGTACTAACATTTTGTGAATTGTCTGAATAGCGATTCTCTTTAAACAAAGCAGACACCTAAAGAAAAATTGTAAGCATATGGCCTGTTGCCCTGGGATTCGGAAACAGTGTAGATGTGATCACGGTTAGCTCTTGTCTGTTTGCTATGTGTGCCCAACAA
The DNA here is from genome assembly GCF_019279795.1 of Protopterus annectens. Lineage (NCBI taxonomy): Eukaryota > Metazoa > Chordata > Ceratodontiformes > Protopteridae > Protopterus > Protopterus annectens. The sequence continues at coordinate 320,651,585 of NC_056729.1, read as the reverse complement.
GCCCTGATGCTCATTAACAATGGATGCAGCTAGGAAAGCATTCATGAGCAACGGGTTATTAAATATCCTTTTCATGGCCACAGAATCAACTGCAGAAAGATATGAGAAGGAGTATGTTGCGATGTAGTAGCAGTACGAATACCAGCTGTGCTCATCTGTAATGCACACACCTTGATGGTGCTCTGCACAATCCTGTGCATGTAGTAGCAGCAAAAAGAAGTTATGTGGCAGACTTTTACAGAACCATAAAAATCTTGATGATTGGATGGGAAATAGGACATTCACCCCGGGGATCACCTCTGTGGCTCTGCTCGACAGAGACACAGGAAAATAATTTTCTTGGGTGGCGAAAGCCAGGGTACCTTTTTGGCTAGGCTTATATAGGCCCTAGGGCCAATAGCCTAGTACCTACCTATGAACCTATATGAAGCTTGTGTGCTGATCTGTATTTTGACCAAACTAAATGTAAAATAGGAAGATCAGAAAGGGGTGAAAAGGGGGAAGCAAGCAAAGGGTAGAACATAAGGTAAGGAATCAAGGAATAAACATGATGAAGGTGGGGAAATAAAAATTCGTTGGGGGTAGACCATTTTATATATATGTGTGTGTGTATGTGAAGACAAGATAAGTTGGAGATATAGTAAAGGAAGTAAGAGGAAGGTAAGAGGGTTAGGCTAAGCATCAGGGTTAGGTAATGGGCACACAAAGAAAGCAGGCAAGAGTGATGGGAGATGCTGACACAATCAGGGATGGGGAAACAATGGAGAAGGAGGAATCGGAGAGAGAGAAACACACACACACACACACACACACACACACACACACACAAAAGATAATGATGATAGGAAGGGCTGAACAATGAACAGGGGCTGCATAGGTACAAAAGGAGGAGAGATCAGATGGGAGACAGTGATATGAATTAGTGGGAGATTATTCCCCACAATGAACTCCCTCACCATTGATCCCTGGATGTGATATTAATGCTAGTGTGGGGCAGAAACATGACTCCACGAATCACCAGAAGAGGGCTTCAGGATGGCCAGTTCATGCATCTAGCCACTCATCAATAGTGTCCACCACAGTCTCATTCTGCTAGTGCCAGATGATATATGTGTCACCTTCAGTGTTGTTTGCTACAGGTGTTATTGCAGCACCCTCTTGAGCAGGGCTGTTGGCAGTGACTGCTGTTGAGCTGCTGGCGATTGGAGGTGACAGCAGCAGCTGGAGATGCAGCTGGTTGTGTTGTTGGTGGCGGTGGTGTAGTAGTCACTGATGGTGGGGTGACGTGACAGGCCTGAATGGTGGCAGGGTTGCTGGTCTGAATGCTGCTTCTGCATTTGAATTTAAAAGATATGGAGAGAAACAAAATAAATAAAGAAAGAAATGTATATAATGGAAAGGAGAGAGAAATAAGGTGGCCGAGAAAAAACAGCAGTGAAAAAAATGAAGGTAAAACGTCTGTGTATAATTACTTTACCTGTACTGTAATGAAAATATTATAAAACAACCCCCCATTGTAACAATGATGTGCCAGTAACCAACCCCAAGTGGATTTGAACCGACAACTTTCATCCCTACAACATCCAAAGCACTGCATTTACATGTCGAGCTACATTAGCAATCTGAGAAAATCCTGCGGTGAAACACACACTAATGGTGTATGCCATACACTTGCAGAATGAAATAGACAATAATATCCACTTCCTAGGGATCTTGAACTCACAATCACCTGTAACCTCCAAGGCACTACATTTAGATACTGAGTTACATCAGCAGTCAAAATAAAGCCTGAGGTGAAGCACACACTTGCAGAATGAAAGAGACAAAAATAGCCAAACCCCAGCAGACTTGAACACACAGCCTTTATCATGTGGAACCTCCAAGGCACTCCATTTGCATGCTGAACTACATCAGCATCCCCAAAAAAGTATATACTGAAATGTACACTAATACTTTGTATTACATACTTGCAGATTGAAAACTGTGCTATGGAGGTGGGAGTGGGGAGGGTAGTACTGTACCCATTGCCAGCATTTTACTAGGACAGAAGTGCCTGAACATGTTAAGCTAGATATATGTGTGCATGGAAACCTGCAACTACTGATGCATGAAATTGATCCTATACTGCTCTCTTTCAATACTGAATGTGTTGTGTAAGTGGAAATACTGTATATAACAAGGTGTAACACGTATCTCCATGGACACTAAACAGTCTCTTTATGGATCATAGGAGGTTACTAGGCTAACAGCATCAGGACCCTTACAAGCCTAGCCAAGTTCAACCCATGTTCCCAAGGGTGTCTGGTTCAAGCAGACACTAAAATCAGTACCTGTTGCCCCTGTCCAAGAGGGACACAGGTGGAACCCCAGGGTGAATTTCTGGTTAGCCATCCAGTTGTCCATATTACACTTATATAGGGCCAACAAGAGGCTTTGAATAGGAAGTTTGTTCAAAAGGTGGGGAAAACTCTGAGAGACGTCTGTCTTTCCAGCAAGTTCTGTTGATGTCACATACCTGGTTAAGGTCCTTTGAGTGAGTGACCTGTGTGCCATTTGACTTGCGAATGTGCAGCATTTCCATTAAAGCTGGGTCAGAGATTTGTCTGTATTTAAGGCAGAAGTCACCTCTGAGCAGTCTGTGTGACACAGAGTAAAGTGACAATGATTTCAGTCTGTCCACATAAGACAGATCTTGAAGACCCTGAATTTTCTTTGTAAGGAACCTTTGTGGTCTCTCCAATTGCTGCAGGTGTTTGAAAAGGAACATACCAAAGGTTGTACTCTATTATTGGCCTGATGAGGGAAGAGTACAGGGGGGTTATAACCTCTTTTTTGTGGAGGCAATGCCCTTACTTATGAGATGAGCAATATAAAATGCCCTTCTTACCATTGTGGAGACATGGTGATTGAAGTTAAGGTTGCTGTTGACCTGTGTGCCCAGATATCTCACCACTGACTGTGTGCATAGGATATTGCTATTGATCTGGTAGTTTGCAGAAACATCATGATTGCTGAAGTGGATGGTAATGCATTTTTTTGCATTAAGTTTCAGATAATGACTTTGGCACCAGTCATTAGTCTGCGCAAGACCTTCTTGCAGGGAGTTGACATCGCTAAGGATTTCAGTATTCACTCCCGAGTTTGCAGTGATCAGCAAACTTGGTCAGCCACAGTCCTTTAATTTTATTCTGTTCTTCAGAGAAGAAGATTTCGAACAGTAGGGGTCCCAGAAGTGATCCCTCTGGAACACCACTGGTTACGGGTCTGCTGGAGGAGGAGAAGTCCCCTATTTTGACTATATGAGTAGGCAAAATCCCATGGGTAACAGATGAAGACCATTTCTGGCAAAGTATCAAGGTCTGTCAACCATGTCATCCCAGGCAGATAGATACTGGATCCACTTTGAATGACACCAGAAAGTAAGCTAGTTGTTGAAGTCAGTCCTTTTGTGTTTGTTTTGTGGTATCATCCTAGTTGAGGGTAAAATGCGGCTTAAGGCTATGGACATACCTGTCTGAGACACATAATCAGAGAGCTCAGTTATGTCTCTCTTCATATAGTCCATTGAGGTACCTCTCAAGTCATTCTCACCAAGATGGACTATGCCTGTTGTCGAAAGAATTGAGTCCGTGTGTGATGTGGTGGATCCTGGCACCTGACAGACAGCTGGCCGTGACTTTTTCCTTGTCCAGCCTTGTGAGTGGGACATCTTTATGTCTTACAATTGAGTTGCCTATGACTAAGATGTTTGTTTTTGTTATACCTCAGGGACTTGACTGGTGAGACACTGGTGTGTGATATTTTATGTGTACTGTGTTCTGCAGAGGATGTGTTATGTGAATCGTGTTTGTGTTTGTGAGGTCTCTGATGCATAGGTAAGCTTCTGGTGAGGACCGCTGCATATGTAGGTTTATGTGTTGTTGGTTTGGTAGGTGCAGGAGGTGAGGTGTGCATGCTGACAACCTGTTTAGTATCAGACAAACTGACTGGAGCTTGAGAGCTTGGATTCTAGGTTCGTGATGTGGATGCATCTCTCACATAATGAATTTGTGTGGAGTAGAAGTGGGTTGGCAGTGTACATGAGGCAATTGCTGCAGGCTGGCTGGAGAAACTGTGGGAAATTGTCCAGCCATAATACTAGCATAAGTTGATGTGGTAGAAAACAGGGAGAGGACAGGAAGGACCAGGTAAAGTAGAAGACAGAAAAAGTGGACAAAAAATACAAAGGGCTAGTGAGTAGGATCTGTGTTGGTACCTCAGGAGCTTCGAGGAATGTATCACTTGTCAGTGAGCGACAATCATGAGAACTCATCAGTGGAGCACCAGCAGAGTACTAAGGGAAAATTTGCAGGCAAAAGTGTTTGTGTCTGTTACCGCCAACAGCGCCCACCTCTGCTTGGCAGTTCACGATATGCAAATAAGTGCAAACCCTTGTAAACGTGGTGTTTATGTAGCAAATAAGAGCAGTTGTATTTTTTGCTGTATCTGTTGCACTTCCAGTAAACTCTTAGCATAACATTTTAACCAACATAACTTTATAGACTAGATCTAACCAACTGACACTGTGCGACATAACTTGGATGGTAACAATTTGTCATGTGGTCTGTGATGCTACTGGCAAGTCATACATATCTAAATATTAATACTGTCTGTATATTTGATAACATGACAACTTTGGGGAAAATGCAACATACCTATCCTGAGTACTGGTATAACAACTAATTGGTTTGCTAACATGTTAGTCTCTTATTAGAAAAACTCCCTCCTTAGCCCCAACAAACAAATTAGATCACTAGTGAAAACCTCCAAAGCCAATTATGAATTGAAACTAGCCTCCGAAACAAAGAGAAACCACAAAGCCTTCTTCAGTGACGTCAGTAACCTCCATGGCAAAGCCTGGTTTTGTTCCAAATTAGAACTAACGATACCACTTAACACTGATCCTGATGACTTAGCCAACATACTAGCAGATAGGTTCAGTGAAGACTTCACCCCCTGTCCCCCCCAAAGGCTCATTCGACATCCCCGATACTTGTTCCGCACCTCACATCTCCTTAGAACAAGTGTTAAAGTCCCTATCCAAGGCAAAGAACACAGCTTCCGTGGGACCTGATAGTATCCCAGGCTGTATTCTGGGATACTGTCAGGTCCCATTAAAGCTGTATAGGGCCTTTAACACTTACTCTACAAAGATGTGAGGTGCAGGACAAGTATTGGGGATGTCATATGATCTTTTGGGGGTACAGGGGGGTGAAGTTTGCATCAAACTTATCTGCTAGCAGGTCTGCCATTGTCATCCCCTTGCGCAAAGGTGGTGCCACTACTGACCCAGGAAACTATCACCCGATTAGCTTGACAAGTCTGATCTGTAAAGTCATGGATGGAGTGTGTTATTATGGATATCATAAACAAGGACATGGGCAATCTCCAAGCACTTGACCCCACCCAGTTCGTATTTGTCAAGGGCAGATCTTGCCTGTTGAACTTGGTTGACTTTTTTGAGGCTGTCACCAAGGCCCTGGATGAGGGAAAGTGAGTACATACAGCTTACCTTGACCTGGCCAAAGCCTTTGACATAATCCCCCACTCTGGCATCATCGAACAGCTAACACAGCTTGGTGTAAATTCCTATCTCATCAGGTGGTGGCCAACTGGCTTACCAGTAGGTCCCACAAGGTTAAAATAAGCACCTCCATCTCCAGCAGCAGACCTGTCACTAGTGGTGTTCCCCAGGGATCTGTCCTGGGACCCCTACTTTTTGGCATCTACTTCTCAGAGGTCAGCTCAAAGACAAAAGGCTTGTGCCTGACCAGGTTTGCAGACGAATGTAAGTTGGGTGCTGTCATTGACTCCCCAAATGATGTTAACATACTACAAGAGGGTCTCACAGCATCAAATGATTGGTGCCAAAGTCATGACCTTAAGTTAAACACAAAAAAAGTGTTATTGTGCCATTCATCAAAAACATGGCCCCTGCTGAATACCACATCAACTGCAACCCCTTAAGCACACAACCTGTGGTGAGAAACCTGGGTGCACAGGTTGACAACAATCTCACATTCGACCATCATGTAGCGGGAATGGTCAGAAAATCCTTTTACTTGGTTCATCTCACAAGTAAAGGGATTGCATCCAGAAAAAAAGGAGGTTATTACCTCTCTGTACTCCTCCTCCCTCATTAGGCCAATAATTGAGTACAACACCCCATTCAGTATGTACCTCTCCAAACACTTGCACCGGCTGGAAAGACCACAGAAATACCTCACAAAGTGAATCCATGGCCTCCCAACACCTGTTCTATGTGGACAGGCTCAAATCACTATCACTCTACTTGGTATTGTACAGATTGCTTAGAGCTGATCTGTGTTTCGCCTGCAAGGTAATCTTGGACCCTTTTCTACTAGAGATGCTCCATATCCGTAAGTCTAACTCCTTGCACATTACCCGCTGAAAAGGCCTAAATCTAATATGCAACATTAATAGAACCTGCTGAAGAGACAGGTTTGTCTCCCAGAGGCTGCCCCGTCTCTGGAATAGATTTCCTAAACACGTCAAACAGAGTACATCGCTGACCCTCTTCAAGCGCACCCTTGATGAGTGGATGGGAAACCACAAATTTGTCCCAGGGGTTTCACCTGTGTCCCTCATTGACAGGGGCAACAGGTGCTGACTGAAGTTTCTTTTTTGGGGATAAACTCTTGACTAGCCTTGTAAGGGCCCCAGGGCCATTAGCCTAGTAGCTTTCTATGATCCTGTTACCTGTAACAAGTATACATACCCCAATGTTCCATGAAGTGCACAAGCCTCCTTCTGTGCCATGTAAGTATGTTATGCACATTAAAGCTGTATGAGCATATCAGAACATCAGGGATTTCCCCTGTATGTACATCTACAGAAGGTATGCAGTTAAAATATTAGTTCTTTATAGATACTGTTTATACACCTTAGTTTCATCGGGGTGGGTTTGTATAATGGTTAAGATCTTTACCTCTTAGATACAAGGCCCAGGGTTTGAGTCTAACCTTGGGTTTTTGGCTAAGCTTAAAGTGGTCCTTTAGTGCAGTTAGCCTAGTGTTCACCTGTGAACCAATACTTCTGGTGCTGGGTCATACTTACACAGGATATTGTGTTTTGGTGCATTCACAGGTGATTCTTTATCCAGCATAGGCACTTTTGTACTTCCACCACCTGATATTGGAGAATCTGTAACCTTAGATGATGATGATGATGATGATGATGGCGGGGAGGAATTGGCACAGTCAGGGAATATAGTGTGTGTGTGTTAAACTCAGGAAATGTGACCACTAAATCCCCTTTACAGACCATGAACACAGCCAACTTAAAAAAAACAAACTGGAGAACCACTTTCAGACTTAAACCAGGCAATAATACCTTCTTCTTCATTGTGTGTATTCTGCTTCCTCTATTGCATTACCTGGCAACTTAGAGAATTAAGAATCTATTGGATCTGTAGGTTTGGAAAGTCACTGGTGAGCTAGCTGTATGAGTTCCTTCAGTTTTATCTTTTTTTAATGAATTTCCCTTTGGAATTTTCATTTCCCTTACTTCCTTGTCTCAAACTCAAGCTGCAGTAGTGATTTTGGCAGATCTTCCATCAGTCCAGGACTGCCTTTTCAAACTCTTACCTATACTCCGGAGCTGTTCACTGATACTTCCGATCTGGGGTGGGGAGCTTCTTCCAACAATCTGAGGGTCCAGGGTCTATGACCACTTATCAGAGGTTAAGCCATGTCAACATAAGAGAAATGGGAATGTTCATTCTTGCTCCTCAAGCCTTCCATTCCCCTCGGTCTCCAGGCCTTTACAGACAACACCACAGTCATGTGGTACATGAACAAACAGAAGGGAACAAGGTCTTATCTTCTTTGCAGACTAGCCCTTCAGACCTGGAATATGGCCATCTGCCATCAGGTAACACTTCAGGTGGTCTGCATCCCTTCCGAACACAACCTTTGTGGCAGACTTCCTGAGCAGGTACAGGATTTAACCTCACAAATGGATGCTTCACAGAGAGGTGTTTTTGGACATATTGGTGGGATGTTGCCGAAGTGGATCTGCTTGCCTGTTCTGAACTGTCAACTTCCTTGCTTCTGTTCCAGACTCCCGTGTGCTCTGACTTGGAAGGTGGATACCGTGTCGTTTTCTTGTTTGAGGATGTTCCTATGATATGCTTACCCTCATCTTCCTCTACTTCCCAGGGTCCTGCACAAGATCAGGAAGGACTCTCCAAGAATCTTGCTGGTGACTCCCTTTTGGCCCAGACAACACTGGTTCCTTCTTCTCTTTCACCTGCCAGGAGCATTTGTCACAAGTTACTTCACCGGATGGATCTTCTCACACAGTACAAGGGATCTCTCATTCACCCTCACTTATCCACTCTTTAGTTGACACTTTGAGTGAGAGGATTTTGGTCTCATTTAGACACTACTTTTCTCATAACATGTTTAGGGCTCTGCAGGAGGCCGGTCTTATATGGCTAAATGGAAAAGATTTTCAGTTTGATGTCTCAAGCATCACCAGAATCCCTTTTCAGTGGGGGCCCCTTTGGTTGTTTCTTACTTGTGTGAACTACATGCTGGCCAAGCATATTCTTCTTTTAAAGCTCATTTGCCAGCTATCTCTGCCCTTGAACCCATCACTGGCCTCTCGTTTTGAGGTCAAACAGTTCCTTAAAGGTGTCCATCATATCAGGCCTCCAAGAAAAGCTGTTTCTCCCTCATAAGACCTTAATTTTTGTCCTTGAAAAACTGATTCGGGCTCCTTTTGAGCTTGCTTTTTCTTTTTCTTCTTCTTTGCAACATTGCACCTGGAAACTGTTTCGTTGGTTGCTCTTAATTCAGCCAGAAGAGTTTCAGAACTTCAGGCTCTGATGGTGATTCATCCTTTTTGATTTTTCTTATGAACAGGGTGTCTTTCTCTTGTTGTTTTAATTGATGGAGAATCAAAACAGAGTCCTGGGTTCTCTCCATTATCTGTCAGGGATACTTCATGGTTTGGAAATCCCTTACTCAACCTCCTCAAGAACAACTTCCTCTTTTCCGAGAGGTGCTCCATTCACTTTTGATCCAGGGCATCATTCATCATATGTCCCCTGCCCAGGTAAGGAAGGTTTTCTATTTTAGAACGTTTTAGCTTCCAGAAAGAAGAACACCTGGAAAGCAATTCTGGATGTTTCCCAGTTCAGCACCTTTCTCAAGAGTCCTTCTTTTAGGATGTTGTCTCTGCAGACTTTATTTCCCCTTTCCTAGGCCTTTCTAGTCTCTCTGGATCTCAAGGGTGCCTACCTTTATATCGTCATCTGTCCCCTTTTTAGGAAATGTTTACATATCTCTGTTTCTTCCGTGCATTTTCAGTTTTCTGCTTTGCCCTTTGGCCTCTCTACTTCCCCAAGGGTATTCACCAGCTGCCTTGCTCCTGTTATTGCCTTTTGCAGGATGAGAGGAAATCAGATCTTTCCTTACCTGGACAATCTACTCATTCAGGCTTCTTCCCCCGATGCTCTGCTTCAGGATCTCCAGTTTACTGTTTCCCTGTTACAGAGTCCGAGGTTCACCATAAACTTTCAAAGATCAATTCTGACCACTTCTCAGGATCATATTTTCCTTGGTTGCTTTTTTCCAGTCTGTTCTTCCTCTGTCTTCAGTCATGGCCAGAGACTTTCTCAAGGTTCTCAGGTTCATGGCTTCCACCATTCCCAAGCAACCACATGAGAAAGTTACAGTGGTACCTCAAGTCAGTATGGTTCCTATATTGCCACCCTCTGGACTTTTCACTCCCCTTCCTTCCCTGTCTCAAGCGAGAGCTTCAGTGGTGGATTTATCAAATTTCTCTCAACCCGGGACTTCCTTTTCAGACTCCATTTCCAACTCAAATGCTCCTTACCAATGACTCAGACAGGGGATGGGGGCCTTCTTTAAAGTTCAGGGTCTCTGGCCTCTTAATTAGAGGTTGAACCACATCAGTGTGATGAGGACTCTCTTCTAGCTTTTGAAGCTTTTCATTCCTCTTCATCTCTCCTCCATCCCAGGTACCTCAAAAGTTTCACACACAATACCATGGTGATGTGGTATGTCAACAAACAAGGGGGGAAGGTCCTACCTTCTTTGGAGACTAGCTGTACTGGTCTTGGACCTAGCTGTCAAGTATTAAGTGACTGTTCAGGCTGTTTACATTCTGTTTGTGTACAATCTAATGGGAGACTCTTTGAGCAGGTCCAGCACACAAACTCCCGAATGGATGCTTCACAGAGATATGTTCCTGGACATTGTCCATCGGTGGAGTAGTTTTTAGGTAGGCTTTTTTGTATCCCCTCTGAACAGACAACTTCCTCTATTCTATTCCAGTGTCTCAAGTCCTTTGGCTTGGAAAGTGGACACCCTGTCATTTATTTGGAAGGGGATGTTTCTGTACGCCTTCCCTCCCCTTCTTCCTTACCACAAGTCTTGCACAAGATCAGGCAGGGCTATCCCAAAATCTTGCCAGTGACTCCCTTTTGGCCTGGACAGCATTGGCTCCTCCTTCTCTCTCACTTGGCCAGGACAGTCAACACAATTTACCTCATCTGGTGGACCTTGTCACACAAGACAAGGGATCTCTTATCCATCCTCACTTGCCCACTCTTCAACTCATGCTGTGGGTGATAGGATTTTGATCACTTTAGGCACCTTTTTTTCTGTGGAAATACTTTGAGTCCTGCAGGAAGCCAGGAAATTGTATTTGACCAAAATAAAAAAAAAGATTTTCTGTCTAGTCCTTTCTCATCATCAGGATTTTCTATCTGTGGAGGTCCCTCTTGTTCTCTCTTATTTGTGTGATCTGCTCCATGCTGGGTTGGCACATTTTTTCAGTTAAAGCTCACCTGTCAGTAATGTCTGCCCTTGACTCCCCCTCTGGCCTCTAGATTTGAGGTCAAGCAATTTCTTAGTGCCATCCTTCATATCAGGTCTCCCAGGAAACTTGTTATGCATTCCTGGGACCTCAATTTTGTTGTTGAAAAATTGACTCAAGCTCCCTTTGAGCCTATTGCTTCAGCTTTCTTACAGCATTGTACTTGGAAGACTGTTCTTCTTTTGACTCTCAGTTCAGTCAAGAGGTTGTCTGAACTTTAGGCTCTCATGGCTGTTCCTCCTTTCTTAGATTTCTACAGAGACAAGGGTATCTCTTTGTAGTAATCCTTCTTTTATGCTCATGGTGGTCAATGAGTTGTCTCTTACTCAGTCTATTCAGTTGCCTTCCTTTTTTCCTTCTCCGTAGTCTGCCATTGAGAAGGTTGTTCACATCTTAGATCTGCATATTCAGCTCAGATATTATTTGGAGTCATTTGTAAATCAGCATAGCTTTTTGTTTCCTTTCATCCTAAGTCTTTGGGTTTAGCTGTTTCTAAGCAAACAATCTCTTCCTGGATTTTTAATGCCATTTTTTTTTTGTTATTCTTTTCATGGTAAATGTCTTTCCTCATCAGTAAAGGCTCACTTTACCAGAGCTTTTGCCTCCTCTGGTGCTTTTTTTCAAGGGGCTGGATACCATTTCCATCCTTGAAGTGTTATGTGGTCCCCTGTGTTCATACTTTCACTAAGCATTACAAGTTAGATGTTATTTCCAGGGCTAGAGCTGGCATTGTCTGGGCCATCCTACATGGGTTTCTGGAGGTGTTTTCAGTGCCATTGTCCACCCAGGATTCCCATTGAACATTTTTACTCTCCCTTCAGTTACGAATGCTGCAACAGTGATTTGGAAGGACATAGTACAGTTGGTAAGCCATAACAGTAGATGTCCTTCTCTTCACTGTTGTAATATTCTGTCCCTCCCTTCTGACCCCTCTGTTCTAGCCTGTTCTTTCTTGTCCTTCTGGCCAAGAGGCTTTTCTCCCTTTTCTTGTTCTGGATGCACATGGTCGTCCTTGTCCCGATGGACATTCTGTTCCTTCTGGGGATTTTTCAGTTCTGAGTGTATGCGTTCATATGTCACCATTATGGCCCACGCATTGTGCAAGGAGCATTTGTAAGTACTGAAGGCTTTGTTTTACTGGCCAGATGTTGGGCTCTCTTTGGCAGGAGAGCCCTTCAGTTATGAACACTGCAACAGTGATATGGAAGGGTATCATGCACATCCAGAGGGGAAAAAGAAACAGAAGAGAAAATCAAAGACCCCCTCAGCCAGCAAAGAGTTTCCAACTGAAGAAATAAACAAAGGGGTGAGGAGGGAGTGACTGAATACTGCAACAGAGAAGAGAAGGTCATCTACTGTTATGGTAAGATTTTACACAACTGTACTTTCTCCTTTCTACTGGGTTGCTCTAGTTCTCCTGGGGCACTTCATTTCTGAGTGTGGAGCATATGTATGTGACTTTTTTGCTCTACTTCTGTGCGGGGAGCATATGTCTGATGCACAATGCTAGGAGGATGTAAAGGCCTTGGTGTACTGACTGGATGTTGGGCTATCCTTGGCAGGAGGTCCCATAAGTTATGAATACTGCAGCAATGAAAAGGACATCTACTCTTAAGTTCATAGATAGGTATTAGGCTATCTGCCGAAGGGCATTTATAAGCCTAACCAGAGTGTGTTGGCTTTCGCTGCCCCATTGATTAATTAACTGATCCTCTGTCAAGCAGAGCCAATGAAGTGATCCCAGGGGTGTATTTTCTGTTACCCATCAGGAATTATGTTCCAAAGCATGGGGAGTCTCTGTGACAGGAATCTATCCCTCCAGCATGTTCTATTTATTGTTGTGGTGAGGTTTAGCTCACTAGAGTGCGTGGCTCGCAGTGACTTGGATTTCTTTAGGTGGAGCATGTCCATCAATTCTGAGTTGGACATGGCTTTGTAAGTCAGGCAGAGATCACCTCTGAGTAAGCGATATGCCACTGAGTACAGCCTGAGTTTTTTCAGTCGGGCTGCATAGGACATATGTTTGAAGCCAGTAATCCTCTTTGTGAGGTACTTTTGTGGTCTTTCCAGCTGTTGGAAGTGTCTTGTGAGGTGCATCCCAAATGGGGCATTATACTCTATGATGGGTCTAATGAGTGACGAGTAGAGGGGCACTATAACCTCTTTATTTCTAGATGCGAACCCTTTAGTAATTAGATGGGCCACACAGAAGGATTTCCTAACTACTTTGGCAATATGATTGTCAAAGGAGAGATTATTATCTACCTAGGTCCCCAGCTCTCTTATTACCTCTTCTGTATTAAGGGGGCTGCCACCTATGTGGTAATTCATGGGTGTTTTGTTTTTCCCAAACGGGATGACTATGCATTTTTTGGCATTTAGCTTGAGGCCATAACTTTGACACCAGGTGTCCGTCTCAGTAAGGCCCTTTTGGAGGATGTCCATGTCAGCCGGAGAGTCAGTTATGGTTCCCAGTTTGCATTCATTAGCGAACTTGGTTAGCCATAGTCCTCCTGTGTTTGCCTGTACTTCTGAGAAGTATATGCTGAACAGTAGGTGTCCCAGGATTGAGCCTTGCGGGACACCACTTGTGAATGGTTTAGAGTCGGACCTGCCGGAGCCCGCTATTCTTACCATGTGAGTTCAGTCTATAAGCCAGTTGGCAATCCATCTCGTGACGTAGGGGTTTATGTTCAGGCTGGTGAGTTTTTCTGTAATACCCGAGTGGGGAATGGTGTCGAAAGCCATGGCGAGGTCAAGGTAGGCTGTGTGAACCACCTTTCCCTCTTCTATGCCCTTGGTGACTGTCTCGAAGAAGTCAACCAGGTTTAGTAGGCATGATCTGCCCTTAACAAAGCCGAACTGGGTCGGGTCAAGTGTTTGGAGGTTCCCAGTGTCTTTGTTAATGAGTTCCATGATGATGCGCTCCATAGCTTTGCACACCAGGCTAGTCAGGCTTATGGGGCGATAGTTACCAGGGACAGTTGTGACTCCTCCTTTGTGGAGAGGAATAACCGTTGCTGTGTGCCATTCTATGGGCACATAGCCTGTGGAGAGGCTGAGGTTGAACACCGTGTTTAGGTGGGGGGTTAGTTTGTTCTGTAGTTTGTGCAAGATGCAGCCTGGGACACCATCTGGTCCCATTGATGCTGTGTTTTTGGCTTTTGAAAGAGCTGTTTTCACTTGTGCGTCTGTGATTTTTGGGACACTACACTTTTGTTGTATTGTTGTGGGCCCTTTTGGAGGTGAGAGGGGGGTGAAGTTTGCACTTAATCTTTCTGCCAGGATGTTGGAAGTATCAGTAGGTTCAGTATATTTTGTGCTATATTGCACTAGTTCAGAGCATATCTGCGAGTTGCCACTTAGATTCTTAACAGCTAAAGATTCTTAACATAGCTAAAGAAGGCTTTGTGGTTATCTTATGAATCCTTGGCTATTTTTCTTTCGAAGTTAGCTTTGGATGATTTCATGAGGGACCTTAGTTTCTTACTGATACTGATCAGGGATGTCTTTCCTTCTTGGGATTAGCTTTTTTTCTGAACTAGTTTCCTCCTTCTATTGTATAGCCTGTTTATGGCAGGGGTCCACCAAACTGGTATCCTTCTCTTAGAGGAGTGAGTCTTGGTTTTGCTAGGGATCCATGCATCCTTGTAGGATGTTGTTGTAAGATTTTACACAACTGTACTATATTGCAGTCAGTAAGCTGTGCAAGAAACAGTTGTACCTTTTATTATGGAAAGGCCATTTGTAACTGTATAGCAGGTAGGTTCTTGTCATGGATACTGATTTTACCTAGCCTTTGTTCTTCCCTACAGCTAACTGCCAGCTGCTGCCAGCTCCTCTCCTCATTCCGCAGGTGCACTGGAACTAGCTTAGCCTCTCCCGTGCCCAATCCAAAGCATGTCTGGAGCAGGAGGAGAGATTGAGGCTGCTGGAATAGTGACATACTGCTGCTGCTGGGGAGTATGCCATAACTCCCACTACCCTATGGCAGCCTTGAGAGCTCTGCAGTTGTTGCCCTCCTGAGGTACACACGTGCAACCTCTCGGCTATGCAGCATACTGCATATTCAGCATGGAACTCTCCATGCCTGTATACTGCTTTATTAGAGCAAACCTTTGCCTCCCCCTCCCCAAAATCAATGCTGCTAATCAAAATTATGTCACCTGGGGCACACAGTAAAGTCTTTACCACACTACTCTATGGAGCCTCTTTGCCTAGCCTTTTTTTCAAGCAGTCAGAGTTCTCCCTGTCTGGAGGTATTTCCTGTCTCATACTGGTGTAGACATCTCACAGTGCACTTTTCATATAAAAGCACTGTTACCATCTGCTGTCTTTTTCTGGTTTGAATCTTGTAACTAGGTGTCAGACTTAATGCAATATTTAATCATTTTCACGTTATGTACCTATGGTAACTACATACAGTATATAGCTATATAGCTAAATAGTTTGAGAAATGTAGCCAAAGTGAAATCCATATTCAGTGATAATGGTGGAAGGGTATATGTGAACAGAGGAGTGGGACAGACTCCAGTACAGTTTTTCATTGCTAATCCAGGGTGGTTGACAGCTACAACATGATTCCATGTAGTCCTGTCATATCCATACTTACCCTGCTTGTAGACTTGGCATCTTCCTTGTGTTATGTGGGGAATGTATATAATAGAGAAATGCAGACTACGAGACATTTTTAAGTATGCAGAAGTGGTTACTACTCTAGTGAAATGATCCTTGTAAAGGGTCTTCTGCATGCAAGGTGTTAGGGGATACAATCGGGAAGTGCAGTTTCAATGTGCTGCATTGACTTGTGTGTAGTAAAGCTGTGGCAGGCCATTTGCTACAAATATAATCAGATTGCAGCAGTTTAGGGGGTGAGGTGACAACTTGGGGACCAGAAATGGGTGCTAGATAAGCCAGCCTGGTTCTACACACACACACTGTTGACGTCATTGATGAGGCTTTTCTTCATAGTACTCTCAGATCTCTGCAATGACTTAAACACAATGAAAGCAGTTCAGGCAAAGAGTGATGACAGTACAGACTGCTATTTTATATGTTTTTTTTCTGTTAAAAACAGCTGCAAAAGATATGTTCATTTTCAGACACTTGGATTTCAGATTGTTTTATGTCCCTTCACTGTTTCACTCTCTTATTTTTCTTCCCCTCTTATTATAAACATTCCTTCATAGTGATCCTTATACTGTGTACTTTGTTATTGTTAACTGCAATTGATTCATTGTCATCTTCACACAACATTTAGTTTGTGTCCATAATATTTTTTGTTAACTTGCTTGTCTACTGTCATTTTTATCTGTTCGAGGTGAGACTGAAACAGATCCATTTGGATCAGTGCTCTACTCCTTTACCAAACTGAATGAAAGGATACATACGTAAGTAAATAAATAAATAAACACTCAACACCAGAAAAAAAATCTGTATCCCTAAATGTGAGCAAATACTTATTCATACCATTTATCTCCTTACTCTCCCTTCTTCACTCACTTCCTTACTTCTATCAATGTCTTTCCCCTGTCTCTCTCTCTATATGTACCATAAGCCTGCATTTCATTAATTTTGTATTGCAGATGTTCTTCGTGTTTCACTGTTCAGTCATTACCTTTGGGTAATCCTGCTGGCAGGGTTGCCCTCAGTCGGCCTAAATTCCAAAGTCTTGTGTCCTGTGTCAGCTGTCGTCGCCCCTTCCCTGACGTCAGGTCGTTAGGGGTATAAAAGAAGCAGCCAACACCATTTTCTTTAGTCTTTCTTGCCACGCAGTGCCCAAAGCAGAAGCAGTTCGTAAGTGCCGGTCGGCCGACTCCTGAGATTTTCAAGTCCGAATTTCAGATCCGAAGTCTTCTATAAAGCTAAGTACCCCATTGGGGAAACTTTTTTCTTAATCCGGAACCGATGTCAGAAAAAGTTAATAATTGTATTTCTTGTGGGAAGCAAATACCTCATAAGGACTTTCATTCTTACTGTATTCCTTGTCTAGGCCCTGATCATAACTTTCTTGGTTGTCGGTTTTGTGCTAGATTTAACCAATGCACTATTAAGCATCGGTATGATTTTGCTTTAAACTACTTTGGACGCAGGTTTAATTATCCAGAAATGTCGTCGGAAAGCCATCCAACTACCGGAGTTCACAAAAAAACGCAAAGAAAAAGAAAGACAGCCGAGGCCCAAAACCGAAAACGAAGCTTCTCCTAAGTCAGTCGCCGGTTCTCAGTGAGGTGCTTTCGCAACCCCTGATGACCACTACTTTAGAGTTGCAGGCCGCTAACGACTCCCACGTGGAGTCGGCCATGCTGCTGGAAACTCAGGTTATTGGAGCCTCGGACATTAATCCTTCAGATGGGTCTGGAGCCGCTGAGCAGGTACCGGCTTCTGAGGGTGTATTCAGAACCAAACATCTATACATTAAATCGACTTCAAAGGCAAAGAAGCAAACTCAAGAGCCATGTCGACAAGCCTCCAGGCCCAAAAAACAGATGCTCAAAATGGCCAAAGACTTGATTACCTTGATCAGGGGTTCCCATCCCCCTCCTGATAAGCTGCCTAGGCAAGAGACTGACTATGAATCTTCAGATCAGGTTTCCATTTCTTCTGATCAGGAATATTCTTTTCCCCCCTATGAGGATTCTGATGCTGAAGAAATCTATACCTTCAGCTTCTCCTCCTGAGGACTATTCTTTTGGGTAAACCTTACATACCATGAGGGAGCATTTCCACTGGGAGAGCCAGGATTTTTCAGAATCTAAAAAGAGGCTCAGGGATTTCCTGTTACTACCTCAGCACAAGCCACTAGCCATCCCTCCTGTGTTAGACATTGTAGATGTGTTTTCGGAGTCTAGCCTTACCCTGACTCCTTGCCTCCAGCTCCTGTTAAGCCTGACAGATATTACAGGGTTCCTGATTAACATAAATTCCTTTTTAAAAACCCTGCTGCAGACCCAGAAACTATTCCTCAGGGTCCCAAGGGAGTTAAGGCTTCCGCTGCAAAAAACCCTACCCCTTCTGACAGGGATTCTAGGGCACTGGATAGATGGGGAAAAAATATTTACACATCTGCTACCTTGGCTATAAGGGCCTTAAACTGTCAGTTTCATATGCTCAAATATCAGCAACATGTCATGGCATTGCTTAAACAGAAAATGTTGTTAAACTCTGAATGTGCAGAAAACAAGGAAATGCAGGATATATTGAATGCAGCTGAACAAGTTGGAAAGCATACTTTGCAATGTGGTTTTGATTCTGTAGAGGCCTCCTGCAGGGCCACAGTTACAGGTTCTGTAATTAGAAGGCATGCTTGGTTAAAGGAACAAAATCTGCCTGATCATGTTAAAGTTAAATTATTAGATGCACCTTTACAGCATGATACTTTGGTGTTAAGGCAGAAGAGGTGTTAAAGAAAATGGAGGACAAGGCTAAATCTATGCAAACGGTCAAAGATTTCTTACAAGTACAGCCGCCTAGGTTTAGTAGACACTGGCCAGCAAAGAATTGGTCCTTTCCTGTGTCAGACAGACCTCAAAGGGGCAGACCCAGATGCCCTAGAGGCAGATCCCAGGCGCAAGGTTCATACAGGTCAAAGCAATGGGGTGCTTCTACCTCCAAAAGTGGAGAAGACAAATCACAACCTTACAGGAAACAGTCCCAATGACTTCCCCCTGCCTGCACTAAGCACTTATTTCCTGGCAGCACCCTTAGGGGGAAAATTTGCATTTTTTTCTCAAAATTGGCGCATTATAACCCAGGACAAGTGGGTTCTAAATGTAGTGTCACAAGGCTACAAGTTCCATTTCCATACCCTGCCAAAGGCAAATGGCTGGCCAGATCTGCCAAAAAATCAATGGGCAGAGGCACAAAAACAAGTCTCATCCCTCATGGACATGAGGGCCATTCAACAAGTGCTAGAGCAAGAGTGGGGACAAGGATTTTACTCAAGACTGTTCTTGGTACCCAGAAAGGACAAGACCTGGAGGTCAGTACTGGACCTATCGCTTCTGAACACATTCCTGGATATACCAAAATTCAAAATGTTGACTTTGCAGCAGCTTCTGCCCATGCTGGGCAAGAACACTTGGCTTGTAACTTTAGACCTAAAAGAGGCATACCTGCATGTCCCAATCAGACAAATATGCAGAAGATACCTCAGATTCAAGGCTAGCTCAATGCATTACCAATTCTCTGCACTGCCCTTTGGCTTATCTACTGCGCCCAGGGTCTTTACAAAGTGCCTGGCATCAGTAATTGCTTTCTGCAGACTAAGAGGAATACAAATATATCCTTACTTGAACGACTGTCTCATTCAAGCAGAGAACAAGGACATCCTTCTACAGCATGTGGCGTTTGCGAAAAAACTTCTAACATTCCTAGGGTACACAGTCAACGAAAATAAATCAAAACTAGTACCCTCTCAAGAGATAATATTCCTGGGTGCAAGCTTAAATACAGTTGCCCAGATGGCTTATCTCACGCCAGACAAACTAAGGCAACTGACTACCTATTTCAAAATGTTAGCAACAAAGGCCCAGTTATCTGCAAGAAAAATTCTGCAGGCTTTGGGCTTCATGGCATCCTGCATCCTACTCATTCCATATGCAAGACTGCTTATGAGGAAACTTCAATGGTACCTAAAAAGTGTTTGGACTCAACATTGTCACAACCTGGAAACTGTAATTACTCTCATTCCCTGCCTGCAACAGGAGTTTCGATGGTGGGAAAGGCTTGTCACCAAAACAAGGGACAGCCATTCACATTAACCCCAGCTAGGCAGACGCTAACAAAGGATGCATCAAATTATGCCTGGGGAGCCCACATGGCAGGAAGATGCATTCAGGGAACATGGCCCTCAAACCAAATGCATCTACATATCAATCAAAAAGAGATGCTAGCTGTCCAAAATGCCCTGACAGCCTTCAAGGACCTACTTCATCCAGGACAACTACTGATAAAGACAGACAACACCACGGTCATGTGGTATGTAAACAAGCAGGGGGGCACACATTCTTACCCCCTTTGCAGACTAGCCATGACTTTGTGGGACACAGCATTGACTTACCAAGTACATCTGCAGGCACAATTCCTGCCAGGAAGGAAAATACTCTGGCAGACGAGCTAAGCAGAAACCTCATGGATCCCCACGAGTGGCAACTGGATCCACAAGTCTTCAGCATGATAACAAGGAAATGGGGATGCCCGGTCATAGATTTATTTGCCTCCCCTCACAACTACCAACTAAAGAGATTCTGCACAAGGATTTATCACAGACAAGCATGGAAAGTGCACGCCATATCCTTCAGCTGGAAAAACCTATCAGTATATGCATTTCCCCCTCTTCCTCTCCTCCTCAAGGTACTCCTAAAGGTCAGACAGGAGAAGCCAAAGATGATACTGATTGCACCAGACTGGCCCCGCCAGCACTGGCACCCAATATTAAGGAGCTTGTCTTAATGCCCAGCTTGGACCTTACCTCAAGTACTGCATCTACTGTCCCAGCAAAACAATCAGATCCTGCACAGCCAACTCAGGACTTTAAACCTGGCAGCATGGCGGATAATGTAGTCATGCAAAACACACCTCTCAGCAAAGCTGTGATGGATGTCATTTTGGAAACCAGAAGGCCTAGTACTAGAAAATCTTATGCTGGAAAATGGAAGAGATTCTGCGCTTGGAACCAGGCACAAGGAACAGATACAGCTGTGCCAAATATTCCTCAGATTTTACAATACTTAACTGAGATGCTGGACAAAGGCCTATCTTTCTCATCTATTAAAATTCATGCCTCTGCCATTTTGGCTCATTACAACGCAGAGCCACCAATCTTTTCTCATCCCTTATTAAAACAGTACCTCAGAGGAGCCAAAAACGTAAGACCTCCAAGGAGATCACCAATGCCTGCATGGGACATCAACTATGACTTGGAAAACGTCACCCTGCCTCCTTTTGAGCCAGCTGCTACTGCTGATATAAAGTTTTTATCTTGGAAACCAGCTCTGCTTCTAGCAATAACTTCTGCAAGATGAGTTTCAGAGCTACAGGCACTCATGGCAGTGGAACCTTTTCATCATTTTTTATCCGGACAGGGTCTCCCTGAGGAGAAACCCAACATTTATGCCTAAAGTGGTGTCCAGTGTGGCTCTTAACCAAACCATTCATCTGCCAATTTTCTATCCAAATCCACAGAACAAGGGGGAAAGAATTCCACATTCTTTGGACGTACACAGACAGCTTAGATTCTACTTGGACAGAACCAAAGTTTTCAGAAAGACAGAGCAATTTCTAGCAGCATATGCTGCAGGATCACAAAGAAAGGCTATCAAAGCAGACTGTTTCAAAGTGGATAGGCCACTGCATTCGTTTCTGCTACTTATACCATGGCAAGCCAGTGCCTAAGGGCATTAGGCCACATTCCACCAGAGCTGCAGCCACTTCAACAGCCTTTCTTAGGGGAGTACTAACCAAGGACATTTTAGAGGCAGCTACTTGGAGTTCTGTGCACACCTTTACAAAGCACTATCATCTGCCACTCTATTCTAAATCCAGGGCAGGCTTTGCCACTGCAGTTCTGCAGGGTCTCATAGCCGCTCCTAATGCTGTCTAGCTCCAGCCTCCCAACCATAGCTTTGGGAATCTACCCAAATGTAGTGACTGCAACAGTGAAACACGAAGAACATAGTACAGTTGTGTATACTTACCATAAATGTAGATGTTTGAGTGTATTCACTGTTGCAGTCCAGGTTACCCACCTGCCATCCCCCCTTTTTCTTCTGATGGAACCTATCTTTCCTTCTCTGATTTGTTCAACCTATGTGGTGTATTTGCTTGTGGATGAAGGTAAAGATGTTCTTCATCTCACATTGCTGCAGTCCTTACACTTGGGTAGTCCGCTGTCCTCGGTCGGCCCGAATATCAAAGTATTAGGCTGACGTCGGTCAAGGCGCTTAAGACTGACATCAGGACGTCAGGGTACAAATGCGCATGACCGACGTCATATCCTCAGTCTTTTTTGCCGCATGGTCCGATGATGAAGCAGCATTGCAAGTGCCGTTCGGCGTTCTGAAATTTTTCGAATTCGGAGTTTCAGACCGAGTCAAAGTTGGCTAAGTACCCCGTTGGGGAATATTTTAGTTTTTCTTGCCTCAGTGGTTTACCGGATGTCAGAAAAAGTGAATAACTGTATTTCTTGTGGGAAGCAGATACCGCATAGGGATTATCATACTTTATGTATTCCTTGTTTGGGGCCTGAGCACGACGTTGTTGGGTGTCGCTTTTGTGCTAGGTTCAATAAGCGCACTATTAAGCGAAGGTTAGATTGTGCCAGGTTGGTCTTCGGGAAGCGGTGCAATTATAATATGCCGTCGGATGCTCCGACGCCCGCTTCTTCGAAGAAGCGCAAAGACAAAGCAGCTAAACCCAGGCAAGAGGAGTCGTCCGTACCGGACGCCGGTTCTTTAGAGGCGTCAGTGGAACCGGTGGTTCACGGAGGCTTCTCTGGAGTCCCAGGGGGAGACTTTGATATTGCAGGATGTGGCCTCTCAGGAGGCAGGTCAGGCTGAAGGGGCTTCTCAGGTTACTGTACTCCCCTCCCTTCCTAGGGTGGTTAGGCCCTCTCCTTCTGTTTCCAAGGCTTCTCCCAGAGGCAGGCCAGGGTTAGCTTCTGTTGGTGTCACTCCTAGTTCAACAGGATCTGTGCCCAAGAAGCACATGCTTAAAATGGCAGAAGATTTAATTACTTTGATTAGAGGTTCTTTGCCCCTCCTGATAAGAGGCCTAGGGTGGAACCAGAGTTGGGGAGTTTTGAGCAGGCTTCGGATGTTTCAGAGTCTTGGCTGAAGACTTGCAGGAGTACTCTCCTTATTCTGATTCTGATGCAGATGATTCGACTCCTTCTGCTTCTCCTCCAGAGGATTTTTCTTTTCAGAGACTCTTCATTCCATGAGGGAACATTTTAAGTGGGAAGGTCAGGACTTCTCTGATTCCAGGAAAAGGCTTAGGGAATTTTTGCTTTTACCCCAGTATAGGCCTTTGGCTATACCACCTGTTCTGGATGTTGTGGAAGATGTGTTTGCAGAGGCTTCACTTAATCCTGATTCTTTGCCTCCTGCTCCTGTTAAACCGGATAGGTATTACAGGGTGCCTGAGGCTCATAAATATCTTTATAAGAGTCCTAGGGCGGACCCAGAAACTGTTAGTCAGGGACCTAAGGGTGTCAAGGCCTCTGTTGTAAAAATCCGGTTCCTCCAGATAAAGAGGCCAGAGCTTTGGATAGATGGGGAAAGAAAGTCTATACTTCTTCCACCTTAGCTATGAGGGCTTTGAATTGCCAGTTTCACATGTTGAAATATCAAAACTATCTTCTTTCTCAATTGAAGTCTAAGGTAGATGCTCTGGCGGAAGGCATTGAGTGTAAAGAATTACAAGATTTGGTACATGTCTCTGAACAGGTGGGTAAGCATTCTTTACAATGTGGTTTTGATGCTGTACAGGCCTCGTCTAGGGTGGCTGCCACTGGGTCAGTTCTTCGCAGGCACGCCTGGCTGAGGGATCAGAATTTATCTGACCATGTTAAGACAAGGATTTTGGATGCTCCTTTACAGTCTGATGTGTTGTTTGGTTCACCTGTGGAGTCAGTCTTGAAGAAAATGGAAGACAAGGCTAAGTCTATGCAGGCTGTTAAAGATTTTTTGCAAGTTCAGCCTCCGGAGTTTAGTAGGAATTGGCCTGCTAAGGGGTGGACGTACCCTTCTTATGATTCACAGTCTAGGGGTAGATCTAGACGTGGTAGGCGCAGAGCTCAGAGCTCCTTCAGACCTAGAACAGGGAGTTCACCTGCACAATCTTCGGGTGAGGGCAGGGGCCAGTCCTTTCGTAAACAGGCTCAATGACCTACCTTTTCAGCTGCCAGATCCTTCTTGCCTGGCAGCACCTTTGGGAGGAAGGTTGGCACTCTTCAAGGAAAATTGGAGTTTGATTACCCAAGACAGATGGGTATTGGATATCATACACCAAGGTTACAAGTTTTATTTCCATACCTTGCCTCCTTTCAAAGGCATGCCGGACGTTCCTCCTCAGCAAAGACTAGAGGCTCACAAACAGATTTCTCTGCTGCTTCAAATAGGGGCCATACAACCGGTCCCTCTGCCAGAAGTGGGCCTAGGATTTTATTCTCGCCTGTTCCTAGTACCAAAGAAGGGGAACACGTGGAGACCAATTTTGGATTTATCTATCCTCAACACTTATCTGGACATTCCCAAGTTCAAAATGTTGACGTTACAACAGCTTTTACCTCTGCTGGGCAAAGATCACTGGATGGTGACTCTGGATCTCAAGGAGGCTTACCTTCATGTTCCTATCAGGCTAAGTTGCAGGAAGTATCTGCGTTTTGGCTGGGACTTCTCATTATCAGTTCTCTGCATTGCCCTTTGGCTTATCTACTGCACCCAGAGTGTTCACGAAGGTTCTGGCTCCAGTGATAGCTTTCTTCAGGCTAAGAGGAATACAGATCTATCCTTATTTGGACGATTGCCTGATTCTGGCCCAAGGAAAGGACGAACTTCTTCATCATTTACAATATGTGATAGCAGTGCTAAGATGCCTGGGGTATTCTGTGAACGAAATAAAGTCCAGTCTAGTACCCTCTCAGGACATGTGCTTTCTGGGTGTGAGACTGAATACAGCATCCCAGATGGCCTTTTGACCCCGGACAAACAAAAGAATCTTTCTCTTTACTTCCATCAATTGTCTCATCAGTCCAGGCTGACTGCAAGGACAGTCCTTCAAGCCTTGGGGTTCATGGCATCTTGTATTCTGGTGCTTCCCAATGCCAAACTGCATATGAGGAAGCTACAATGGTATCTCAAAATGTATGGACACAGCACTGCCAAGATATGGACACTGTCATTCAGATAATACCTTGCATTCAAAAGGAATTTTTGTGGTGGGCTCAGGAATGTCACCTAAACAAGGGACTCTCTGTGACCCGGCCAGAGGCGAGTCAGATTCTAACGACAGATGCCTCAGACAAAGCTTGGGGAGCTCATCTAAATGGAAAGTGGGTACAAGACACGTGGCCTGCCAGACTTCAACATCTACATATCAACTTGAAGGAGATGTTAGCAGTCCAATTTGCATTAATAGCTTTCAAGGATTTACTTCTTCCAGGGCAGGTGTTGGTTCTAACAGACAACACGACTGTCATGTGGTACATCAACAAGCAAGGGGGAACACATTCTTATCCTCTATGCAGACAAGCAATGATTTTGTGGGAGACTGCTCTCAGTTTACAGCTAAATCTTCAGGCAAGGTTTCTGCCGGGAGCACAGAACTCGTTAGCAGATGTGTTGAGCAGACAAATTATGGATCCCCACGAGTGGAAATTGGATCCTCATGTATTTCAGAAATTGACAGTGTTATGGGGAACTCCAGACATAGATCTGTTCGCTTCTCCACTAAACTACCAGCTGCCAAAGTTTTGCACAAAAGGTTTCATCCCACAGCTTGGAAAGTGGATGCTCTTTCATTCAATTGGAGCAATCTTCATGTGTATGCCTTTCCACCTCTGCCTCTCCTCCCAAAGGTACTCCTGAAGGTCAGACAGGACAAGCCAAAGATGATTTTAATAGCTCCAGATTGGCCTCGACAGCACTGGTACCCATTACTGAGAAGTCTGGCAGGAGCCTCCATGGCCTTTGCCTTCGATTCCACACCTGCTGTCTCAGGAGAACAGTCATTTACTCAATGTCAAACTTCACTCTCTGCATCTAACAGCCTGGCATATTCTGTTTTAAACCCTGGAGGGTCTCAGCTTCCACAGCAAGTTTTGAATGTTATTTTGGAGGCCAGAAGGCCTAGTACAAGGAAGGTGTACGCAGATAAATGGAGGAGATTTTTATTTTGGAGTGCAGCAAAGGAATTTGATGTTTCTAAGCCTAATTTAAGTGTGGCTCTTCAATATCTTACTGAGTTACTGGACAAAGGTTTGTCCTTCTCCTCTATTAAGGTTCATGCTGCAGCAATTTCTGCTCACTATGACTGTGACCCACCATTGTTTTCTCATCCTTTGTTTAAGCAATTCCTTAGAGGGGCAAAGAATATAAGACCCCCACGTAGAGCTCCTACTCCTGCTTGGGATCTCAATTTTGTGTTGGAGAAACTCACTCTACAACCTTTTGAGCCTGCAGCTACTGCCGAGCTGAAATATTTATCATGGAAGACTGCTTTTTTGTTGGCCATTACCTCTGCGAGAAGGGTTTCTGAATTACAGGCCCTTATGGCGGTTGAGCCTTTCTTAATTTTCCATAAGGATAGGGTATCTTTACGTACTAATCCTTCCTTTATGCCTAAAGTGGTTTCTAGTGTGGCTTTAAACCAAACTATTCATTTGCCTACTTTTTATGCAAACCCCCAAAATAAAGGGGAAAAGATTTTGCACACTTTGGATATACACAGGCAGTTGCGATATTATTTGAGCAGAACTAAAGGGTTCAGGCAGTCTCAGCAGTTATTTGTTTCATTTGCTTTGGGTTCTCAGGGCAAGCCTGTGTCAAAACAAACTATTTCTAAGTGGATTGGGTTTTGTATTGCTTTCTGTTATTCCCATCATGGTAAGGAGATTCCAGCTGGGATTAGGCCTCATTCCACTAGGGCTACTGCCACTTCTACAGCTTTTTAAGGGGTGGCAACTAAAGATATTTTGGAGGCAGCTACTTGGAGTTCAGTGCATACTTTCTCTAAGCATTACCACCTTCCACTTTACTCTAAATCTAGGGCTGGTTTTGCCACTGCAATTTTACAGGGCATTTTGGCAGCTCCTACTGCTTTATAGTTTTGCCATCCTCCCTTACCTCTGCTTTGGGATTCTACCCAAGTGTAAGGACTGCAGCAATGTGAGATGAAGAACATAGCACAGTTTTGTACCTACCATAAATGTAGATGTTCGAAAATCCACATTGCTGCAGTCCAATTTACCCTCCCTCCTTCCCTCTGTAGTTAGAGGCGGTTGTGTGGTTTGGGTTGTGAATATTGTGGATATTGTATATATTGTACATATGATTAGTGCAAGGGTGGTTGGTTGTTTTTTGCTGTCTTTTGGTTTTGACCTTTCTTTTTAGGGTCTTCTGACATCTGGGGCAAGAAAAGACTGAGGATATGACG